>NC_069078.1:20214344-20523952 GCF_025698485.1 Gossypium arboreum | reverse complement strand
CACAAAGGCTTCCTTTTAACAGAGATTGCCACAATGTCTTCGTTTTCATAGAGATAGCAACGGAAGCATCCTTTCAGATATAAAAACAAAGATGTCCTTTTAGAGATAGCCATAAAGATTTCTTTTTACGGAAATTTCCATGAAGGCAATTCTTTAGGTTGTGCCACAAAGGCGTCTTCATATAGATTACCACAAAGGTATTCTTTATCAAATATTAGCCACAAAGAAATTCCTTTAACAAAAATAACCACAAAGGATCACTTTTATTGAAATTGGTGTCTTTAATGAGAGGGATTCGCCTAAACTCACCATTGTGAGGTTTGCCCCTCACCGTCTGGTACTTACCCAATCGTCCATTAAATCTTTTCCATATGATGCCATTGCCCAACCATGGCCTTACACTATATGGTCTTTGAAGTGCCATGTATTTTCCTTTCAAAGATTCATGCTTTTAGTCCTAATGGACCCTTTTAAACGACTTTGGAGACAAACATAGACACTTCATGCAAACTTATACTTGACAGACTCATTCACATCTGACTTACTCATGGTAGAGTCTTTCACAATAGACTTGTTCATATCTATATTCCATATGAATCATTTATAGAAGTTCATCAAACATACATTTCTCATAGAATCGTCACATCATACATTTTTCGCTTATTCTCATAGAAGGTTCTAACAGGCATAATATATTTACAACAGTCGGCTTAGGGACTCACTTCATAACCTAGAAAACTGTCAAACTTTAGATCTAATTATTCCTTGTGACAATAGTAACTTGAGTTCTAGATGTTTCATTCAACTAGATGCTATGGCTTCCTCATCTCGTCAAATAGAGACACTTTGTTAGAACTCATTCGGGTAACTTTTTACCTCTACTTTAACTTAGACATATCACTAAGCCTTATTTCTTAAAGTATACTACATATATGCATTTTATTAGCAGATAGAATCATGAAACATACCTTGTTGGGAGAAAGCTTACTAGAAAAAAACCAAAGTTCCAAACCTGTCTTCTTGGGAGGCATCCCCTATCTGCTTAGCCCCTCCGTCTTTCAGAAGGAAGACAACCATCGTGAACTTAACCTAAGTGTTAATTTAACCTAACTTAAAGTTTCACGGAGACTTTATAAATGTCACATCAAGATTGTATTGTCTTATCCAAAATCTGTGACTCCCAAAAAACTTACCTGATGCGCCATTAGCCATTAACTCTTCTGGTTCACGTTTGGTTAGTTCCCAACTAGCTTTCCTTACAAATCAACTGGTACAGGTAACCGTCTCCAGACGTACCAACGTCCATAGTAGAAATCCTGCACAAAAATATGAAAAGGCGGTATCCATAAGTATAAAATTCGGGTTGTAATATAGCTACAACGGATTAGATGAGTACACTGAGGATCGTACCCAAGGGAGGCAACCACTAAATTAATTCTATAATACCCCTAACCTATATCTATCACTAGAATAGAGTTACGGAGTATTACCGGAGTTTACAAAACAATTACAGATAATTCATGTCATTTACTATTCATATACGAAACTAATCATATCATCCCTTCAATGGACCCTCGAGGCCCAATTTAAGCATAAGAAACAAGTCAGTACTAAATTGGGATCTCAGAGATTTTTTACAAAATTTCAAAAATTTTTCTTATATACAGGGGTAACACGCCCGTTTCAGTAGGCCGTGTGACTCACATGGCCAAGTGACATGCCCATGTCTTAAGCTGTGTGGGCATTTGATGTGAGGCACACGGTCGTGTTTTATCCTGTGTCCTCACTTATGTAACTCTCTAACTTGGTCACACGACCAAGACACATGTAACACCCCAAACTCGGCCTAGACGTTCTGGCTGAATTTGGCGATGTCACATGCAATGGAAGTCGAAAATGAGTTTGTCGAGTTAAAGCCATTCCAATTAATTAATTTTATTTTAATTTGACATAAAGTGTATATTCTTCGTTAAGTCTAAACCAAATCTTTTTAGTGGAAGCTTTTAGAAACGTTTATATTTGGAAAACTATTCATGTCGAAAGAAACCTTTATTTTTAGCAAAATTGAGTTTTATCTTTAGCTGTTCTAAAATCGTAAAGCAGTTAAAAATCCAAAGTAAAAACCCAGAACAGTCCAAAGTCCCAAAATTTACATCAAAGCCCAAATAAGTAATAAAATCTTGAAATTTACGAGAATAGTCTAAAATTTACGTTTGGTCACCGTCGAGTCCTCTGCTACGCTGATCCGTCAAGTCTGGGGATTACCTGTACAGATTTAACAAAAAAGGTGAGTTTTCACAAACTCAATGTGCAATCCCTACAGAAACATACATACAGATACACATCAGAATACAGTCAGATATAGGCTGGCTTGAGCCCATTACAGATTTGGTTTGGGCTTTAGCCCATACAAATTACAGTCTCACTTATAAATTAGGGCCTTGACCCACACCAGATATAGAATGCAGATACAGTGAATCAGAATCCTACCCACCAGCCTCTACACACCATCTTCGTCCAGCCATACACACCATGTGGGGATTAAATCAACCCATTCATCCCTACATACCATGCTGTACCGAAATGTGACATATAGTCTTTAGTTTGTAGCTGAACTGCTTGATAGCAGGCTTAAGAGCCTTTCAGATACTCCCTCTAAATATCATCAACCCACCCCGATGCAATGCAGCATACCATAAATGTCATGCAAATATTCTAATAACAGAACATACATTCAGTTCAACATAGATATCATGCTCGGTCAGACACCATAAAATCAAATCACATAATTAGGGGTCTAAGTAAAGCTTACCGACCCTACAGTAGGTCCACAATCGACTTGGGCGACCTGTTCAACCTTACAGAATGTTCCAAAAAAATGGGCTCACAGGCCCATATGGCTTGCCCATGTTGGCCCACATGCCTGTGTGGCCCACACGTTCTAAATTAGCCTTGGCCATATGGATCAAATGGCCTGGCCCAGCATCCCACACATCCATGTGGCCCACATGACCCAATTGGTTGAGCCCTATGTTGAACATGGCCTCATTTGGCCATCACACGGCCGTGTCGTGCGCACACGACTTGACTCGTTGACCATACGGCCGTGTCCCCTCACACGGCCTACCAGACGAGCGACCACATGCCCGTGTAGTGTCAACAATTTGTTTCTTCAGCTTTCTTCGAATCTCGTTTCCTACATTTTTGAGTACACACCTAATTTCGTTTGAAGCTAAACCAAACTCCGAGCAAACCAGAACCTAAATATTGACCAATCCAACACCACAATCAGTCCTAGTTTTGAATTAATCAAAATCCTGAACCCAAAATACTCATTCCTAAAGCGATGAACACTTACCGCAAAGCTTTGAATTGATTCGCTATGAAACAGTATGAAGAGAGCCTTAATCCTCGCGAGATGCTGCTGCCAAACGTCAAAAACCCCCAAATCAAAATTGGAAAAATGTAACTTATAGACAAAATAAAGCCTTACCTACCCAAACACACGTAGGAAACCGATATAGCAAGAACGAATGTACAATAGCAAACAAAAGCAAACAAGAAGCGGAAGGGGGTCAAGGGAATTATGGCAGAGAAGAAAGGGAAATTTTTCTCAACGTTAGAATTTTTGGAGAAAATGGGGCTGAAATTTTGCAGAAAGAAATTAATCATGATAATTCCCAACTGCCCGTATCCCTCAAATCTCTCCACTCAACCCACTACCTAGAATTCCTGTTTGACCAAAACACTCTTGGTTAAACGAGCAAAAATAGCATCCTTGCTGGCACAGGGATTCAAACACGAGACCTCTAACACACCAACATACGTCTTAACCACTAGACCAGCAGGCCCATTCTGATGTGAAATTACAAAGAATTAATATAAGCCCATTGAAAAGTGTTAGGGCTTACTTCCAGAAATAACCAAAATTTTCCAAATACAAGGCTTGAAATTGGGACCTCCCTCACACACCCAGAACAGTTAACCACTGAAGCAAATACATATTTTTGGGGCGTTACAACTCCACCCCCTAAAAGAAAATTCCGTGCTCAAACTTTACCTGATTAGAATAGGAGGATACTACTGACGCATCAAATTCTTATACTGCTGATGCATTGAATTCTTAGGTTCCCACATGGCCTCTTCAGTGCTATGATTTCACCACAGAACCTTTACCAGAGGAATGGATTTCTTTCGCAGAACCTTTACATCACGATCTAGAATCTGAACTGGCTCTTCCTCGAAAGTCAAGTTCGGCCTAGCATCAATTTCCTCAACAGAGACAATATGCGAGGGATCAGAGAGGTAGTGCCTCAACATCGAGATATGAAACATATCATGATTGCGGTCTAGCTTTGGAGGTAACACTAACTGATAGGCGATAGGTCCCACTCGTTTCAGAATCTGGTACAGCCCAATAAACCTAGGGCTCAATTTGCCCTTGCAACCAAACCTCAGAACCTTCTTCCATGGCGAGACATTTAGAAACACGAAGTCCCTCATAGAATACTCAATTTCGTGTCTCTTTAGATCCGCATAAGACTTTTTCCTGTCAGAAGCTGTAACACCCCGTACTCGAGACCGTTGCCAGAGTCGGACACGAGGGGTTAACGGGCTTAATCCACTTACTTGCAGTTCATTTTAAAATTTCCAGACAGTGGCTAAGCGTGTCACTGTCACCTTAAAAATCATATCTTGAGCTCCACAACTCAAAAATCAGTTTTGTGATTTTTTCCTGAAAAGAGACTCATATATGCATCTACAACTTTTTTTTTAGAATTTTTGGTCTGGCCAATTAGTACAGTTTATTAGTTAAAGTCCCCCATGTTATAGGGATCGACTACACTGACCTTTGTGCATTACGACTTGCATATTTCCCTGTACAGGGCTTCAATACTGATGTCGTTTGTTTCTACAGAAACTAGACTCGAAAAGGAATCTGTACATATATGGCATGACTTCTAATTATCTCTAGTCAATTTATAATGAATTTCCAAAGTCGGAACAGGGACTCCAGAAGCCGTTCTGGCCCTGTCTCACGAAAACTTAAATATCTCTTAACATACTGTTTATATGATCGTTTCATTACTTTCCTATGAAAATGGACTTGTCAAGGTTTGTTTACATAATTTATTCACTATTTAATTCCATTCCTAATATTTTTAGTGATTTTTCATATCCACGTCACTGCAGCTGTCAGCATCTGTCTTTAAGGTAGGCTTTACCTATTTCATAGTTTCCATGATTCAACTAGCCCTTTTACATATATAGCACAAAATATGATCATGATTAACCATCCCAATGGCTAATCGTTTCCAAACATTTCCATACCTCTTAATGATCAACATACAAATGATTATAATACCATGCCCAAAGTGTATATAAGCCATTTTAGCATGGCTATCCAAATTTATACAAAACCAAAGGGGTATGTGACCAATAACAAGAAGGGTAGTCCTATACATGCCATTTCAAAGTTCAACCAAAAGTATACCAAAAGGAGCTTTGATAGTGTGGGCGACTTCAACTTCAAAATCCCGAGTCCGATAGTGACGAACCAAAATCTATAAAACAGAGGATCAAAGAAAGCGGAGTAAGCATTTAATGCTTAGTAAGTTGAGTTATGAATTTAGACACAACCAAAGTATAGCATTCATGTAGCTAAACAGATAATTTCATATGCACAAATTCTCAATATCATACTTACTTCACATTACCATCCCTTATATTCATACACAAAGATCAACTTAGCCAAAGGCCGGTAGCTCATTTATCAACCGCGAATACTTATTTGTAAGGGCTCAACTAATTCAAAGCACATACTGAAACATACCTCATTGTTGGGATTCTACAAGCGTATTAGCTGAAATTTTTACAGCAAGATCAATCATTCCCGAATCACGTACCTTCGAAATTTAACCGGATATAGCTACTCGCTCAAATGCCTTCGGGACATAGCCCGGTTATAGTAACTCGCACAAATGCCTTCGGGACTTAACCCGGATTTAGTAACTCGCACAATGCCTTCGGGCTTAGCCCGGAATTAGTAACTCGTACAAATGCCTTCGGATCTTAGTCCGAATTTAGTCACTTAGCACAAAGCCTTCGGGACTTAGCCCGGACATCATTCGAATAACCATGCACATTTATCAATAAATCATGACACATTCGTATTTCATTTTCGTTAGCAAAACTCTAACACAAGGCACTTATCACACTTGCAATTTCGGCTCAATAGCCACACACACAAAGAGCATGATTTTGATTTGCTTAAAACATGATCTAATCAAATCATAATCTAAGTTCTGTTACTCGAAAACTTACCTCGGATGTTGTCGAACGGCTTCAACGGCTATTCGATCACTTTTTCCTTTCCCTTATCCAACTGTGGTCCTCTAAGCTCTTGAGCTAATTCAAACAAATTTAACTTATTAAAGTCTCATTTTGCTAGCTTATGGCCGAATATGACAAGGAGTTTGATAGGTCATATGGCCACCTTTTAGCTCAAATACACAATGATTTGATTTGTTTGTGAAAAAGAAGGACGGAACCATGAGGATGTGCATTGACTATCGTCAGTTGAATAAAGTGACGATAAAGAATAAATATCCGTTATCAGCGTATTGATGATTTGTTTGATCAACTAAAGGGAGCCTCGGTGTTTTCAAAGATAGATTTGAGATCGGGTATTACCGATTGAATTCGAGATTCGGATATACCCAAAAGCGCTTTCGAGCGAGATACGGCCACTCGAGATCTTAGTGATCTGTTTGGGCTCACTAATGCCCTGCGGTATTTATGGATTTGATGAATCGGATCTTGAGACATGATTTGGACCGGCTCGTAGTTGTGTTCATTGGCGACATCTTGGTCTATTCAAGAGATGAGACCGAACATCTTTGAGCACCGAGATTAGTATTGCAAATTTTACGGGATAAGCAATTATATGCTAAGTTCGATAAGTGTGAGTTCGTTAAGAGAGGTTAGCTTCTTGGGTCACGTGGTATCCGTGATCGGTATTCGAGTTGACCCGAGCAAAATTTTAGCCATACTTAAGCTGGAAGCCTCAGAAATATTCTTGAGGTTCGAGCTTTTTGGGGCTTGGTTACTACCGACGGTTTGTAAAAGGTTTCTCGATGATAGCCACACCCATGACGAAGCTACTTCAAAAAGATGTTAAGTTCGAATGGACGGAAAAATGTCGAAAAGTTTTGATCAATCGAAAACTTATTTGGTGAAGCTCAATTTTAGTGCAGCCGAATCGGGCAAAGAGTTTGTCATCTATAGTGGCGCCTCCCTACTTGGGTTAGGTTGCGTATTGATGCAAGAAGGTCGAGTTGTGGCCTATGCGTCGAGACAATTAAAGCCACATGAGAAAAATTATCCGACTCATGATCTCGAGTTAGCTGCCATCGTATTTGCCTTGAAAATATGGTGACATTACTTATTTGGTGAGAAGTGCCATGTATTTTCGGATCACAAAAGTCTAAAATATTTGATGACTCAAAGAGACTTGAATCTGGGACAAAGATGTTGGCTCGAGTTGTTAAAAGATTATGAGCTTGTCATTGATTATCACCGAGAAAGGCTAATGTGGTTGCGGACGCCTTAAGCCGGAAATCACTTTGTTTGCTTCTGAGCGATGAATGTACACTTATGCATTCTACCCGACAATGTGTTAGTAGCCAATTAAATGCCAAACCATTATTGATTCATCAAATTCGTGAAGCTCGAGAAAGTCGACGATGAGTTGGTTGCAAAAGCGGCTGAATGTGTTCCGAATGTGGAATTGGAGTTTCAAATTGATGATGACGATTGTTTGAGGTACGAAATCGGTTGTGTGTTCCAAGAAATTGAGAACTCATTTCGATGATTACGAACGAAGCTCATTGTAGCCGAATGTCAATTCACCCGGAGTACGAAAATGTACCACGACCTAAGGCGTCGATTTTGGTGGCATGGTATGAAACGAGACATTTCCGATTTTGTTTCGAAGTGTTTAATATGTCAGCAAGTGAAGGCGGAACATCAAGTGCCTACGGGTTTACTCCAACCGATCATGATACCTGAATGGAAATGGGATCGAGTAACGATGGATTTTGAATCTGGGTCGCTAGTGTCGGCAAGTAAGAAAGATACGATTTGGGTCATTGTTGATAGATTGACTAAGTCGGCTCACTTTATCCCTGTACGCACGGATTTTTCAATGGATAAATTAGCTGAATTATATGTTTCTCAGATTGTGAGATTACACGGGGTACCTATTTCTATCGTGTCGGATAGAGATTCGAGATTCACCTCACGATTTTGGAAGAGATTGCAAGAAGCTTTGTGTACCAAGCTGCATTTTAGCACCGCTTTTCATCCACAAACTGATGGTCAATTCGAGCGGATAATTCAGATACTTGAGGATATGTTGAGATGTTGCATCCTCGAGTTTAGTGGTTCATGGGAACGGTATTTACCTTTGATTGAATTCGCTTACAACAATAGTTTTCAGTCAAGTATTAAGATGGCACCTTACGAGGCTTTGTATGGTCGAAAATACCGTACGCCATTGTTTGGGACCGAGCTCGGTGAAAGTAAAATTTTTGGAGTTGATTTGATTAAATATGCTGAACGGAAAGTAAAGGTAATCCGTGAAAGTCTGAAGGCAGCCACGGATCGTCAGAAATCGTATGCGGATTTAAAACGAAGAGATATTGAGTATCAGGTGGGAGACAAAGTGTTTCTTAAGGTCTCTCCTTGGAAAAAGATACTCAGATTTGGCCGTAAGGGCAAACTGAGTCCGAGGTTCATCGGGCCAAATGAGATATCCGAACGAGTCGGTCCAGTTGCGTATCGTTTGATTTTGCCCCCTGAACTTGAAAACATTCACGACGTCTTTCATGTTTCGATGCTTCGACGTTATAGATCTGATCCGTCGCACGTAATTAGTCCATCAGAGGTTGAAATTCAATCCGACATGAGTTATGAAGAAGAGCCGTTTTGTATCCTAGCTCGTGAAGTGAAAGAGTTACGAAACAAAAAGGTTCCTTTAGTAAAAGTGTTATGGCTCAAACATGGGATAGAAGAAGCTACTTGGGAAACCGAGAATGCCATGAAAGAACGATACCCAAACTTATTTGGGTAAGATTTTGGGACGAAAATTTCTTAAGTGGGGAGAGTTGTGACCCTAAAGTGACCCTAGTAGGAAAGCGATTTGGGACCGCTAAACCGAGTCACTAAATTATTTGAATATGATATTTATTGTCTAAAATAAATATGTGAATATGAATGTCTTGAAAATTTTAAGCTTGATTTAGTTAATTACATGTGAATGTAGTACATAGGACTTGTGTGACACTTTTGAAATATGATAGGCTAATCTACAAGGATCAAATAGTGCATGTAATCAAAGGGAGGACTTGCATGTCAAATTCCCCCTAATTACTAGTGGCGGCCATGACAAGGGTGATGGGCAAAACATGTCATAGACATGTTGTGTTGGTGCATCATGGGAGGAAACAATAAAATAAAGTTAGTAATAAAGAAATGGGAAAAAAAAGGGTCTCATCCATGCCCCCCTATTACCGTGAGTTGAAGGAAAGAAAAAACAAAAAAAAAAAGGTGTTCATCCTTTGGTTCATCCTTGGCCGAATAGAGGAAAGAAAGGAAGGGGAGGAGCTTGAGAAAATCGGCTATGGCGATTTGCTAGACTAAGGTATGTTTGATGTTGTCCATGAAATGCATGCATGTTTTAGTTGTTAGCTTGAGTTCTACTTAGCCCATGGTCTAAATCTTGCTATGTGATGAAGATGATACTCGGCCTTGGGTGTTGATTTCTTGGTTGGTGTTTGATGTTATGGTGGTTCACTAGATTAAGGGATGTGTTATGTTGCTTGAGGTGTTAGATAAATTTGAACTCATCACCAAGCTCTTTAAGCAACCCAAGTTAAAAGTTTTGATATTGAGGTATCTTGAGCATTCGGCCATGGTAGGAAATAGAAGAGAAATAAGGTTGTTGTTAGATGAAGTAGAGTCCAACAAATGAGCTCGTATGTGCATTAGTTGCTAGATGGAGAAGAATCAGCTAGCAAGTTGTGTGCTAAGGCCGAATATAATTTTGTATATTATGGGTAATGCATGTGTTGAATTAATGGAAAGGGATAGGATGCTTTAATAGTGTATATATGTGTATTAGCCAAGTTTTGAACCTGAAACAAATGGTGTTTAGTCAATACAAGTGACCATACTTGTAGAATGTATTAAGTGTTGCAATCGGCCTTAGCATAGATGTGTATGTTCGGCCACATGAATGAGTACATGAGTTGATGTGTATGTTCGGCCATAGGTAGCCTATTGATGGCTTTAGCTTGACTTAGAAAATTCAGCTAAGGGGAAATATTAGCTAGTATGTTGAATTCGATTAGTGATTTCGTACATATGTGACTCTAATGTCTAATGTATATATGGGCTAAGTACCTTGAGCTTCTCTTTTGATGTTCGAATGAATTGTATTAAATTGCTTGATGCGATTAAAAATGCGTATGATCATTGTGTATTTGAGCTAAAAGATGGCCATATGACCTATCAAACTCCTTGTCATATTCGGCCATAAGCTAGCAAAATGAGACTTTAATAAGTTAAATTTGTTTGAATTAGCTCAAGAGCTTAGAGGACCACAGTTGGATAAGGGAAAGGAAAAAGTGATCGAATAGCCGTTGAAGCCGTTCGACAACATCCGAGGTAAGTTTTCGAGTAATGGAACTTAGATTATGATTTGATTAGATCATGTTTTAAGCAAATCAAAATCATGCTCTTTGTGTGTGGCTATTGAGCCGAAATTGCAAGTGTGATAAGTGCCTCGTGTTAGAGTTTTGCTAATGAAAATGAAATACGAATGTGTCATGATTTATTGATAAATGTGCATGGTTATTCGAATGATGTCCGGGCTAAGTCCCGAAGGCTTTGTGCTAAGTGACTAAATCCGGACTAAGATCCGAAGGCATTTGTGCGAGTTACTAATTCCGGGCTAAGCCCAAAGGCATTGTGCGAGTTATTAAATCCGGGTTAAGTCCCGAAGGCATTTGTGCGAGTTACTATAACCGGGCTATGTCCCGAAGGCATTTGAACGAGTAGCTATATCCGGTTAAACTCCGAAGGTACGTGATTCAGGAATGAATGATCTTGCTGTAAAAATTTCAGTTAATACGCTTGTGAAATCCCAACAATGAGGTATGTTTCGTATGTGCTTTGTATTAGTCGAGCCCTTACAAATAAGTATTCGCTCAGTTGATAAATGAGCTACCGACCTTTAGCTAAGTTGATCTTTTGTGTATGAATATAAGGGTTGGTAATGTGAAGTAAGTATGATATTGAGAATTTGTGCATATGAAATTATCTGTTTAGCTACATGAATGCTATACTTTGGTTGTGTCTAAATTCATGACTCAAACTTACTAAGCATTAAATGCTTACTCCGTTTCTTTGATTCTCTGTTTTATAGATTTTGGTTCTTCAGCTATCGGACTCGGGATTTTGAAGTCGAAGTTGCCCACACTATCAAAGCTCCTTTTGGTATACTTTTGGTTGAACTTTGAAATGGCATGTATAGGACTACCCTTTTTGTTGTGGGTCATGGACCCCTTTTGATTTGTATAATTTTGGATAGCCATGCGAAAATGG
Organism: Gossypium arboreum; assembly: GCF_025698485.1. Classification (NCBI taxonomy): domain Eukaryota; kingdom Viridiplantae; phylum Streptophyta; class Magnoliopsida; order Malvales; family Malvaceae; genus Gossypium; species Gossypium arboreum. The sequence continues at coordinate 20,512,285 of NC_069078.1, read as the reverse complement.
CTTATATATGTTTTGAGCATAATGTTATAATCACATGGTATGGATATGGTAATTGAGAGGTGTGGATATGCTTGGCAAGGATTGGCCATTGGAATGGTTAATCACTATCATAATTTGTGCTATTTATGCTAAAAGGGCTAGTTGAATCATGGAAACTATGAAATAGGTAAAGTCTACCTTAAAGGCAGATGCTGACAGCAGCAGTGATGTAGATTTTAAAAATAACTAAAAATAATAGGAATGGAATTAAATAGTGAATAAATTATGTAAACGAACCTTTACGAGTCTATTTTTATAGGAAAGTAACGAAACGATCATATGAATAGTATGTTAAGAGATATTTAAGTTTTCGTGAGACAGGGCCAGAACAGCTTCTGGAGTCCCTATTCCGACTTTGGAAATTCATTATAAATTGACCAGAGATAATTAGAAGTCATGCCATATATGTACAGATTCCTTTTCGAGTCTAGTTTCTGTAGAAACAAACGGCATCAGTATTGAAGCCTTGTACAGGGAGATATCCAAGTCGTAATGAGCAAAGGTCAGTGTAGTCAATCCCTGTAACATGGGGGACTTTAACTAATAAAATGTACTAATTGGCCCGACCAAAAATTCTAGAAAAAACTTTTTAGATGCATATATGAGTCTAGTTTCAGGGAAAAATCACAAAACTGATTTTCGAGTTGTGGAACTCAAGATATGATTTTTAAGGTGACAGTGATAGAGTTAGCCGGCTGTCTGGAAATTTTTAAAATGAACTGTGCAAGTAAGTGGATTAAGCCCGCTAACCCCTCGTGTCCGACTCCGGAAACGGTCTCGGGTACGGGGTGTTACAATATTCGAATCTCGAATTTGCAACTGGTAATACCCCGATCTCAAATCTATCTTTGAAAACACTCAGGCTCCCTTTAGTTGATCAAACAAATCATCAATGCTGTGATAGCGGATATTTATTCCTTATCGTCACTTTATTGGTGACGATAGTCAATGCACATCCTCATGGTTCCGTCCTTCTTTTCACAAACAATCTGGTGCACCCCAAGGTGAGAAACTTGGTCGGCGAAACCTCTATCCGTCAACTCTTGCAACTGAGCTTTCAATTCTTTTAACTCGGTTGGTGCCATACGATACGGAGCTATCGAAATTGGCGTAGTCCCAGGTACAAGCTCAATACCAAACTCTACTTCCCGAACAGGTGGTAAACCGGTAATTCTTCGGGAAAAACATCCGGGTATTCACAAACCACCGGCACAGATTCGGGTTTCTTTTCCAATTCCTTGTCATCAAGTACATACGCAAGGTATGCTTGGACCCCTTTCTTACATATTTACGGGCCAACATTGCTGATATTACAGTTGGCAACCCTTTAAGTCCATAGACTCAACCGGATTATCTCGTTATTTGTGCATCTCAAATCAATAGTCTTGCTTTTGCAATTCACAACCGCATCATGCACGGTCAACCAATCTAAACCGAGGATAACATCAAATTCATCAAGCGACAACGACATCAAGTCTGTAGGAAAACAGAACCTCAAGTACTAGGGACATTTCTTACACACTTTGTTGACAAGCACGTAATGACCCAAGGGATTTGACACCGAATTACGAACTCGAGAGACTCAATAGGTAAAGTCTTCTTTGGATGCTAAGGTTTCGCATATATAAGAATGAGTAGAACCGAGGTCAATCAAAGCAATCACATTAGTATCAAAGAGAGTAAAAGTACCGGTAATAACATCTGGCGGAGAAGCATCCTCGCGTGCGCGTATGGCATAAGCCCTAGCAGGAGCACGAGCCTCAGATCTGGTGGTAGCATCTCTAGATCCTCTCGACCGCCACTAGCATTGCCCGTATTCCTAGATGGTCTACCCCAGCGGTGGTAGCACCGGTTTCCCACTCGATTTACATTCATTCGAGACAATCTCGGGCAATCTTTGATAAAGTGGTCGGTGACCGCATTTTGTGAGAGCGGTCATGGAATCTGACTCCCCGAGTGCCATTTACCGCAATACTGACACTCCGTTCTGTCTCGACAATCATTTCCAACACTAGCGACTGAAGTGACTCGTGCACTCACAGGGGGTCGATCACGGTCTCGTCTAGAAAAACCCAATGTGTCTCTAGATCGCCCCAAATCCTCTCTAAATTTCTTCGATGGCTGTTGAAAGGGCCTCCCCGAAGACCTCTTACGAAACTCCTTTGCTCCCATATCAGCTTTTCTTTTCTCCATACTGAGCTCCTTGGCTTTGCAAGCTCGCTCAACAAGTACCACAAATTCTCGGATTTCCAAGATGCCAACATACCAATAAAACCGACTAAACCGTAGCTCTGATACCAATAAAACTGTAACACCCCGTACCCGAGACCGTTGCTAGAGTCGGACACGAGGGGTTAACGGGCTTAATCCACTTACTTGCACAGTTCATTTTAAAAATTTCCAAACAGCCGGCTAACTGTATCACTGTCACCTTAAAAATCCTCTCTAAATTTCTTCGATGGCTGTTGAAAGGGCCTCCCCGAAGACCTCTTACGAAACTCCTTTGCTCCCATATCAGCTTTTCTTTTCTCCATCTTGAGCTCCTCGGCTTTGCAAGCTCGCTCAACAAGTACCACAAATTCTCGATTTCCAAGATGCCAACATACGACTTTATATCATCATTTAGTCCATCCTCGAAATGTTTACACATTATGGCTTCGAGGAAATGCATTCTCGCATGTCTGGCTAAGCCTCACAAATTTTCGTTCATAGTCGATAACCGACATGGAACCTTGTTTAAGTTCAAGAAATTCCTTCCGTTTTGATCCATAAATCTCGGTGATATACTTTTCCGAAACTCGGTTTGGAAAAACTCCCAAGTTACTTGCTCTCTAGGCACTGTGAAGTCAACGTATTCCACCAATAGTAGGCGAGAATCACGTAGCAAGGAGTTAGTACACTTTAGGCACTCATCGGGTGTGCAAGATAGCTCATCGAGTACCCGGATAGTGTTGTCCTACCAAAATTCAGCTTGCTCGGCATCATCGCTGTCTGTAGCCTTAAATTCGGTAGCCCCATGTTTTCGGATTCTGTCAACTGGGGGCTTATTTGACCTTATTTGGTTAGTTGCAGGAGGTATTGTAGGTGCGGGGGTTGTGTTTGTCGGGAATGGAGGTTGTGGAACAGCCGTATTAGTTCGAATGTATTGGTTGAACCAATCATTCATCACGCTATAAAAACCTTGCCTAGCCTCATCATTCGGATTGCTAGCAATAGGTTGAGAGTCCGCCGGCGCTGTCCCTTGCGCAGGAGCAGGCACTACACTCTCAAGATCATCAGCTACCGCTCGGTCGAGATCGGGATCCATTACTATAAATAAACACATTTGGAAATGTCAGAAATCACCACACTATCAAATAATCACAAAATGGCATGTATAGCTAGACCTACACGTATTACGGTAGTCCTAGAATCGACTAAACCGTAGCTCTGATACCAATAAAACTGTAACACCCCGTACCCGATACCGTTGCCGGAGTCGGACACGAGGGGTTAACGGGCTTAATCCACTTACTTGCACAGTTCATTTTAAAAATTTCCAAACAGCCGGCTAACTGTATCACTGTCACCTTAAAAATTATATCTTGAGTTCCACAACTCGAAAATCAGTTTCGTGATTTTTCCCTGAAACTAGACTCATATATGCATCTACAAATTGTTTTCTAGAATTTTTGGTCAGGCCAATTAGTACAGTTTATTAGTTAAAGTCCCGCATGTTACAGGGATCGACTACACTGACCTTTGCGCATTAAAACTTGGATATCTCCCTGTACAGGGATTCAATACTGATGCCGTTTGTTTCTACAGAAACTAGACTCGAAATGGAATCTGTACATATATGGAATGACTTCTAATTATCTCTGGTAAATTTATAATGAATTTCCAAAGTCGGAACAGGGACTCCAGAAGCCATTCTGACCCTGTCTCAACAAAACTTAAATATCTCTTAACATACCGTTCATATGATCATTTCGTTACTTTCCTATGAAAATATACTCGTCAAGGTTCGTTTACATAATTTATTGACTATTTAATTCCATTCCTACTATTTTTAGTGATTTTTCACATCCACGTCACTGCAGCTGTCAGCATCTGTCTTTAAGGTAGGCTTTACCTATTTCATAGTTTCCATGATTCAACTAGCCCTTTTACATATATAGCACAAAATATGATCATGATTAGCCATCCCAATGGCTAATCGTTTCCAAACATTTCCATACCTCTTAATGATCAACATACAAATGATTATAATACCATGCCCAAAGTGTATATAAGCCATTTTCGCATGGCTATCCAAATTTATACAAAACCAAAGGGTATGTGACCAATAACAAGAAGGGTAGTCCTATACATGCCATTTCAAAGTTCAACCAAAAGTATCTGAAAAGGAGCTTTGATAGTGTGGGCGACTTCAACTTCAAAATCCGAGTCCGATGGTGACGAACCAAAATCTATAAAGCAGAGGATCAAAGAAGCGGAGTAAGCATTTAATGCTTAGTAAGTTGAGTTATGAATTTAGACACAACCAAAGTATAGCATTCATGTAGCTAAATAGATAATTTCATATGCACAAATTCTCAATATCATACTTACTTCACATTACCAACCCTTATATTCATACACAAAGATCAACTTAGCCAAAGGCGGTAGCTCATTTATCAAGCGGCGAATACTTATTTGCAAGGGCTCAACTAATTCAAAGCACATCTGAAACATACCTCATTGTTGGGATTCTACAAGCGTATTAGCTGAAATTTTTACAGCAAGATCAATCATTCCCGAATCACGTACCTTGAATTTAACCGGATATAGCTACTCGTTCAAATGCCTTGGGACATAGCCGGTTATAGTAACTTCGCACAAATGCCTTGAGGACTTAACCTTGATTTAGTAACTCGCACAATGCCTTGGGCTTAGCCCGAATTAGTAACTCGCACAAATGCCTTGGATCTTAGTCGGATTTAGTCACTTAGCACAAAGCCTTGGGACTTAGCCGGACATCATTCGAATAACCATGCACATTTATCAATAAATCATGACACATTCAGTATTTCATTTTCGTTAGCAAAACTCTAACACAAGGCACTTATCACACTTGCAATTTCAGCTCAATAGCCACACACAAAGAGCATGATTTTGATTTGCTTAAAACATGATCTAATCAAATCATAATCTAAGTTACATTACTCGAAAACTTACCTCGGATGTTGTCGAGCGGCTTCAACGGCTATTCGATCACTTTTCCTTTCCCTTATCCAAGCTGTGGTCCTCTAAGCTCTTGAGCTAATTCAAACAAATTTAACTTATTAAAGTCTCATTTTGCTAGCTTATGGCGAATATGACAAGGAGTTTGATAGGTCATATGGCCACCTTTTAGCTCAAATACACAATGATCATCGCATTTTAATCACATCAAGCAATTTAATACAATTCATTCGAACATCAAAGAGAAGCTCAAGGTACTTAGCCCATATATACATTAGACATTAGAGTCACATATGTACGAAATCACGAATCGAATTCAACATACTAGCTAATATTTCCCCTTAGCGAATTTTCTAAGTCAAGCTAAAGCCATCAATAGGCTACCTATGGCCGAACATACACATCAACTCATGTCTTGATTCATGTGGCCGAACATACATGTCTATGTTGGGGCCGATTGCAACACTTAATACATTCTACAAGTATGGTCACTTGTATTGACTAAACACCATTTTGTTTCAAGTTCAAAACTTGGCTAATACATACATATACACTAGTAAATCAAACACTAGCATTTGCACTTCACCTTACTACCATTTCTCATCCAATAACGTGAACAACAACATATTTCTCTTCTACTTCCTACCATGGCGAATGCATTACAACACCATACCATTTCAATTTTGGTCATGGTTGAACAAGGAACTTAATGTCTCACTCAAGGATGCTAAAAGGAGATTCAAGAGTCATCAATCCACCATCACATGCATCATTACAAGCTTCACTTTTAGCATGCAAATAACATCAAAACAAATCCACCTTAGCGAATATCATCTCCATGACATAGTAAAGATTTGAACCATGGGCTAGTTAGAACTCAAGCTAACAAAAAAAACATGCATGAATCTCATGGCACAACATCAAACCTACCTTCACCTAGCTACAAGCATGGCGAATCTCTTCAACATTTCCTCCCTTCTTTCTTTTGAATTTTCGGTCAAGAAGAATGAAAAATGGATGGACACATTTTTTTTTCTTTTGTTTTCATCATTTTCTTTCTCCTTTCTTTTTTTTTTCCATTTCTTTATTACTAACTTTATTTTATTGTTTCCTCCCATGATGCACCAACACAACATGTCTATGACATGTTTTGCCCATCATCCTTTGTCCACCCTAATGTCATGGCCGGCCACTACTAGATGGGGGGGGAAAATTGACATGCAAGTCCCCCCTTTTTCAACATGCACTAATAGGTCATTATGTTTTGATCTATCACATTTCAAAAGTGTCACACATAAGTCCTATTGACTAAATTCACATGCAATTTACTAAATAGAAGCTTAAAATTTTCACACATTTATTTTAGACAATAAATATCATATTCAAATAATTTAGTGACTCGGTTTAGCGGTCCCGAAACCGCTTTCCTACTAGGGTCACTTTAGGGCTGTCACAGAACCTGCTTATAAACTATCCTAAATCAGTTTAAATAAATCCTCTGTCTCGGAGACTAATTTAAGACCCAGAACATGTCGTTCGCCCAACTCAGTCCAACATGAAGTACGACACTTACGACCATATAGAGCCTCGTAAGGTGCCATCTGAATACTCGACTGGAAACTGTTTTATAGGCGAACTCTGCCAATGGTAAGTACTCCTACCAACTGCCTCAGAAATCAATCACACAGCTCTTCAACATATCCTCCAGTATCTGAATCACCCTTTCAGATTGGCCATCTGTCTGAGGATGGAAAGCAGTACTAAAATCCAACCTTGAACCCAGAGCTTCATGTAGATTCTTCTAGAATTGAACGTGAAGAGAGGATCCCTGTCTGAAATGATCGAGATGGGTAACCCACGCAAACTCTCTATTTCTGATACGTAGAGCTTAGCCAATTTCTAAAGAGAAAAGTTAGTCCTGACCGGGATGAAGTGAGTAGACTTGGTCAATTGATCCACGATGACCCAAACAAAATCCTTCTTAGTAGGTGTCAAGGGTAACCCACTAATGAAATCCAGTGTTACATGCTCCCACTTCCAAAGGGGAATCTTAATTGGCTGCAGCAACCCTGAAGGTAGTTGGTGCTCAGCCTTAACCTACTGGCATGTCAGACAACTAGCCACAAAATCAGTAACTTTCTATTTCAGACCTGGCCACCAGTACAACTCCTGAAGATCCCTGTACATCTTATTCTAGCCGGGATGCATAGCATAGGGACTACTATGCGCTTCCCTTAGAATCGACTGCCTAAAATCCTTATCATTCGGTATGCAAATCAGACCACGAAAACAAAGTAGCCTATCATTATTTATCCCAAAATCAGTAGTGTCACCATTCTCAACCTGATGGAAATTCAACTCAAGAGACTCATCTCCCACCTATTTACGTCTGATCTGCTATATCCATGTCAATTTTACCTGAAGTTCAGCTAACAGACTCCCATCGTCAAATAGGCTAAGCCGAACAAACATCATTGTTAGATCGGTCATAGCCTTATAGCTCAACGCATCAGCCGCCACATTAGCCTCGCTAGGATGGTACTCAATGGTACAATCATAATCCTTAAGCAGCTCAACCCATCTACGCTGCCTAAGATTCAACTCCTTCTGAGTGAGGAGATACTTGAGGCTCTTATGATCAATGCATATAATACACTTATCACCGTATAGATAGTGCCTCCAGATTTTCAATGCGAAGACTATGGCAGCCAATTCCAAATCATGTGTTAGATAGTTCACTTCATGAGTTTTGAGGTGACGAGATGCATATGCCACCACCTTACCATCCTGCATCAACACATAATCCAAACCGACATGTGATACATCACTATAAACCACAAAGTCCTTAGGAGGCTCCGGCTGAATCAGAATAGGAGCCTGAGTCAGAACAGTCTTGAGATTCTCGAAGCTCTCTTCCTGTGCATCAGTCCACACAAAAGGAACTCCCTTACATAAAAGCTTAGTCAACGGGGCTGTGATTAAGGAGAACCTGTAACACCCTTAACTCAAATCTGTAACGCCCCAATTTCGTAAATCCTAAAATCTTTGTTAAAATTTATTCTGTACATCTATGACGTGGATGTATGTCTGCCTTAGTGGTTTAATACTCTGGGAGTGTTTGAGAGGGCATGGGTTCAAGCTTTGCCTTGAGCAAAATTTTGCTCCTAATTGAATAAATCCTTGTCTTCTGATAGTAGGCTTCTTAAAATAATGAGACGGTGGCTTGACATAAAAAGCCAGCTAGTCTAGTGGTAAACGGCGTGATACTGATGTTTAAGGACTTAAGTTTGAGTCCTATTGCACGCAAGGAATGTCTTTTTACAAACTACCGTATGGGTGGTTATATGGTATTAGGACTCTATTGGTTGGATGATTGAAGGAGTTTGAATTGGTCAAGTGAGGGATTAGAGGAGAGATTTGAGGAGTAATTGGGGGAGTGGATCAAGGAGTGGGGGAGTGATCTAGGGAGGATTTTGTAGGATTCGAAAGGGAGAATAGTTGTAGCCGAATAGGTACGTTGACCATAGGAATTCAACTTTGGAGTTTAGGAAGCCTCTCTTGCTTTTTATTTCGGGTTTTGACATTTTTTTGGTATTTTCGTCTTTCTTTTTGAAGCTAGGCATTACAAGATTTTATCGCGAGTACCCTTTCGGGTTTTGGTGAGTTCGATTCTACTCTTCCCTCAAGCCTCTAGTCCACCTATTTCTGTCCTTCACACTTTCTTGTTTTTTTCCTAATTGGTATTCTCCTTCATGGCCGAATAACAATTGCTTCCCCCCCTCAAAAACCATTTTCAGTTGTTAGCTATACTTGTGGACTTCTTCTCCTCTCCTTCTCTCAACTTTTCTGTTACTCTTACTTTGGCCGAATCTTGTTAGAACCTAACTATCTCCTTCTCCTCTTTTCTTTTCTGTTCCTTTCCGTTTCTTTCTGAAGGTTTGCTGAAAACCCCTTGATATATTGGTAAGTGTTATGGTTTGTTCTCTCTAGCCGAACCTTATTAGGTTCTCCTCTCAAAGGTTCGACTTATGTATATTTTTGGCTGATCGATTGTGTCTTTTCTTTTGTACCATGGGGAAATATCTCTTTAACACTTCTTTTTGTACGTTTGATGCTATGGACTAGGTTCATAGCTGGGTGTTAGGCTGACTACCTTAACCCTACAAGTGACATCTCCTTTATTGTTAAATACCTTAAATCCTAGATGCTTTTATGTGGGATTGTAGATTCTTACGATTCGATTAATTGTCTTGTGTGAAGGTGAAGCGTTGGAAGGAATACGTGGTTTTGGCAACAAGTGGGGTACTGCAATTGTTTGTTGGTAAGTAGCTACGTTTTGGTTAATCGTTACAATATTATGATTTTTGGATTAACAATGGTTTAGATTAATAAAAAGTTGTGTTTAACCATAGGCTCTCTACTTCGGAAGCATCTCGACTACAACTCCATAGCATGTGTGTGAACACTACCCTTAGATGTGTAACAGCAAAAGCTGAAAAGTCGAATGATGGGCTGTGGACCCACACTGACGTGTGGCCACCCATGTGGCAAGCTGTGTAACAAACATGGCTGTGTGGTCGATGGGATGGCCATGAGCGATTCCATGGGCTGAAAAAATATTGGCCCATTTTTGGGCCGAACTGGGCCGTGTAGGCCCAATGGGCCTGTGGGTCCCACATAGGAAAAACGTACAATAGTGTGGTAAATTGTGGGCCAGGCTGTGTAAAGCACATGGCTAAGGCAAACCACATGGGTAAGGCCATTTTTTGGCTAGGTGGGCCATAATAGCATGTGGGCCCGCATGGGCCTACAATATGGGCTATAGGCACATTGGTCACTAATTGGTTATTAAGGTTGCACTGGTCGCGCAAGACGACTGTGGACCTACTGTTGGACTGATAAGTGTAACTGTACCTCTATATGATGTATGTCTATTGAACATGCCATTTTTATTGTATATACATTTTTATTACATTGCATTTCATGAGGTAGGATATATGATGCTTTGGAGGAAGTGTACTAAAAGGCTATAAGCCTATTTCTGGTAGCTCTACTACAATTACTGTTTTAGTACCGTAATCGGTATGACTTGGTGTGTGGGGCTGGGTGGGTTGATTTTATCCCTACATGGTATGTAGGGCTGGTACATAGATGGTGTGTTGTGGATGGTTTGGGTAGGATTCTTTGTTTGCATACTATACTAGAATGGGGTAAGGCCCAGACTGCCTCTGTTACTGAAACGGGCTCAGGCCCAAACTGCTACCGTTATTGAAAAGGGGCTAAGACCCTAAGTGAGACTATCGGGCATAGGCCTAGTTTGCATTTGCTCTGATTGGTTGCTGTTATGGGATTTCACACATTGAGTTTTCGTAAACTCACCTATCGGGAAATCCCTAGGCCTAGATGGATCGAGGCAACAGAGGACTCTGAGGTGGCCACTCAACGTAGTTATTTTATTATTTATTATAATTAAGATTTTACTTTTGGGTTTTCATTATATAATAAGGCCTCTTAAAATGGTATTTTAATTCGGGGATTTAATTACTTTATTTTACTTGTTACTAATAGGACACAGATTTTTAAGAAAATATAAACAAACGTTTTCTAGAAATATCACGTTTACTCAACCCAAAAAGTGGAAGTTTTTAAAACAAAATGACAAATTAACATGACTAATAATTTCTAAAACAACTTGAGTTTTCATTGAAAAAGCATCCAAAATCTTTGTTTTTAACCCTAAGAAGTTTTTATGAAGATCGGTTTTTCACCAAGTTTATGTTTTAGAATAACACTCAAATGTACCATCTCAAATTCGGCCGTAATGTCTAAGCCGGGTTTGGGGTGGTACATTTAGTGGTATCAAATCTAGGCTGCAAAACTCGACTGTGGATTTGAGTTTTTCAAAAGGCGGAAAATTTTAACAAGGTTGTTCCAAATGGTTTAAAATGATTATCTAAATTTAGGAATGTTTTATTAAAGGGGTGGTACATCGAGTCTCTGTGTCGATCCTATAAGTCTTTCGAATGTATATACTAAAATAATAATATTACTGAGACTACTCTAGATAGTAAAACTGTATTGAAACTTTCTAGTTAGAGTAAACTACGAACTACGAAAACAAACTCTGAAATGATTTTGTTCATAAGATATCTGTAATAAACACTGGAACAATAAAATGACTGGCAAAAACTTGCTAATACAGATAAAAGGGCGACTGAATAATGAGAAGTAGGGGTATTCATGGTAGAGGTCGCGGCAGAGGCTATGGAAGTGCTCGGGCTAGGTCTTCGTCTTCTAGACACCAGCCTAATGAGAAAATTAAAGAGGCACCAGCTTCACTTATGGTTGAGACAGGGTCTCAAAATCGAGCAACTAGGGACGATGTACTGTCCCAAGCAATGTTGAGGATTTTCGAAAGGGCTGCTAGGCCTAGTACTTGTAACACCCCGTACCCGAGACCGTTTCCAGAGTCGAACACGAGGTATTTACGGACTTATTTCATTGATTTTCACAGTCCATTTTAAAATTTTCCAGACAAGCTGGCTAACTGCGTCACTGTTACCTTAAAAATCATATCCTGAGTTCCAAAACTCGAAAACCAGTTTCGTAAATTTTACCTGAAACTAGACTCATATATCAATCTACAAATTTTTTTTCTAGAATTTTTGGTCAATCCAATTAGTACAATTTATTAGTTAAAGTCTCCCCTATTTCAGGGTTCGACTGCTCTGACCTTCATGCATTACGACTTATATATCTTCCTGTACAGGGCTTCATTACTTATGTCGTTTGTTTCTAACGAAACTAGACTCAAAAAGGAATCTATAAATATATAGAATGAATTCTAATTATCTCTGGTTAATTTATAGTGAATTTCCAAATTTAGATCAGGGGATCCAGAAATCGCTCTGGCTCTGTTCCACGAAAACTTAAATATCTCTTAAAATACGACTCATATGATTGTTTCGTTTCTTCCATATGAAAATCGATTCATCAAGGTTCAATTACATAATTTATTCACTATTTAATTCCATTCCTACTATTTTTAGTGATTTTTCTAATCCACACCACTGCTGCTGTCAGCATCTGTTTTTAAGGTAAACTTTACCTATTTCATGGTTTTCCATGAATCAACTAGAATTTGTCATTCAAAGCACCAAATGATCATGATTAACCATTCCAATGGCTAATCGTTACCAAACATTTCCATACCTCTCAATGAACAACATACAAAACGATTTTAATGCTATGCTCAAAGTATATATATAAGCCATTTTCGCATGGCTATCCAAATTTATACAAAACCAAAGGGTACATGACCAACAACAAAAAGGGTAGTCCTATACATGCCATTTTTAGAGTTCAACCAAAAGTGTACCAAAAGGGCTTTGATAGTGTGGACGACTTCGACTTCGAAAATCCCGAGTCCGATAGCTGACGAACCAAAATCTATAAAACAGAGAATCAAAGAAACGGAGTAAGCATTTAATGCTTAGTAAGTTTTGAGCAATGAAATTAGGCACAATTGAAGTATAGCATTCATATGACTAAACGGATAATTTCATATACACACATTCTCAAAATCATACCTACTTCACATTACCATAAGTTTTGAGCAATGAAATTAGGCACAATTGAAGTATAGCATTCATATGACTAAACGGATAATTTCATATACACACATTCTCAAAATCATACCTACTTCACATTACCAACCCTTATACTCATACATAAGAAATCAACTTAACCAAAAGCTGGAAGCTCATTAATCGACTGAGCGAATACTATTTAAAAGAAATCAATTAATCCAATGCATATACGAAACATACCTCATCGCTGGGATTTTACGAGCATATTAATTGAAATTATTACAGCAAGATCGCTCATTACCAAACCAAGTACCTTCGGGATTTAACCGGATATAGCTACTCGCTCAAATGCCTTCGGGACTTAGCCCGGATATAGTAGCTCGCACCAATGCCTTCGGGACTTAGCCCGGATATAGTAACTCGCACAAATGCCTTCGGGACTTAGCCCGGAATTAGTCACTAGCACAAATGCCTTCGGGACTTAGCCCGGAATTAGTCACTAGCACAAATGCCTTCATTGTCATCCGAATATTCATGCACATATCAGTAAATCATGACACATCTTTATTTCATTTTCATAACTAGAATTCAAACACAAATAAATTATTAAGCATTCCCATTTTCGGCTCAATAGCCACATACAAACAGCATGGTTTGGTTTGCTTTGTGACATGATCTCTATGCACATACGGCTACCCATCATACGTATAGACTAATTAACTCAACATATAATTCAAGTAGAATCATTATATCACCGTATATTTGTTATGATTATACGTCATGACTTAATCAAATCGTAAACTAAGTATTATACGCCATGACTTAATCAAATCGTAAACTAAGTTTCATTACTCGAAAACTTACCTCGGATGTTGTCGAACGATTTCGACGGCTATTCGATCACTTTTTCCTTCCCTTTATCGGATTTAGTTCCCCCTTGCTCTTGAGCTTAATTTAACAAATAAATTGATTTAATCATTTGAACATCAAAAAGAGAAACTCAAGGTACTTAACCCATATATACATTAGACATTAGAGTCACATATATATGAAATCATGATTCAACTCAACATATTAGCCCACACTCTCTTTTGGCCGATCATCTAAGCCAAGATAAAAGCATCAATATGCTTGCCTCTAACCGAATACATGCAACATCAATCTACCTCATGTGGCCGAATATGCATGTCTATGTTGAGGCCGATTCTATACTTAATACATTCTACAAATATGGTTACTTGTATTGACTAAATACCATTTTGTTTCAAGTTCAAAACTCGGCTAATACCCATATATACACTAGCAATCAAATATTAACATTTGTACTTCACCTTAATAGCTAGCTTAGCAAGCCTTAATTTAACATATAATTGTTCATAACACAATTAAAGTATCCTCTCCATTCCATCAATTCAAAACACATACATTAACCTAATATCAATTAACTAAGCACTTTAACAATTTTTTTCTTTAATTACACACATTCGGCAATGACAAAGACAATTTAACAAACCTTAAATTCAACTTATAACAACATATACTCAATATTCAAAGCATTTAACATCACTTCATCATGCTTTTACATCATGGCCGAATGCTCCTTTTAACCCATTTACCCTCACAAAGCATGAATTTCATCATCCAACTTACAAGCTTACAATCCCATGAATTTTAACCTCATAATATCTATCCAACTCTCACTCATTAGCTTCTATCATCAATCTCCAACAACACTAAATAAAAATATACTTCGTGGGTCTAAGGTAGAACCAAGAAAGGAACTCATAAATATCAAGATGTAAGCAACTACCATTGTTCATCTAGATTTAGCATGAAACAACAACCATCACCCTTATTAATCTCTATAGCCGAAAACCTTACTCATTCCACACTCAAAATTTCAACATGGGTTACAAAAATAACTTGATATCTCACCCCATATCAACTAAAATTTCAAGAACTAGTATAAACTTTCTTACCTTAATATTGACCTAGGATAACCAAAGGCTTCACTCCCTTCTTCCTCTTTTCATTTCGGCCAAGAAGAACCGATTTCTTCTTTTCTTTCTTCCTCAAGTCACGGCAATGGGGGGGAACATGGATGAGACAACTTTGTTTTCATCACCCCTCCCTTTTCATTACTTTAATACTAACCTTTTATCTTATTCTTTCCCCCATAAAACACTAACACCAAATGTTTATAATAGGCTTTAACTTATAGCATGGCCGGCCACCATCTTGTTCTTTGGTTAATTTGACATGCAAGTACAATTTTTTTGCAACATGCATAAATAGGACACATTACATTTGCCTAGCACATTTCTAAATTTTCCCACATAAGTCCTATTTAATAAAATTCACTTACAATTAACGAAATTCCAATATGAAATTTTTATACATGCATACATACATATAATAAGCATCAACTATGACGGTTAATTATTTTTATGACTCGGTTTAGTGGTCCCGAAACCACTTTCCGACTAGGGTCACTTTAGGGCTGTCACAACTCTCCCCCATTTAAGAAATTTTCGTCCACGAAAATCTTACAGGTAAATAGGTTTGGGTATCGTTCTTTCATAGAGTTCTCGGTCTCCCAAGTAGCTTCTTCCATCCCGTGTTTGAGCCATAACACTTTTACTAAAGGAACCTTTTTGTTTCGTAACTCTTTCACTTCACGAGCCAGGATACGAATCGGTTCTTCTTCATAACTCATATCGGGTTGAATTTCAACCTCTGATGGATTAATTATGTGCGATGGATCAGATCTATAATGTCGAAGCATCGAAACATGAAAGACGTCGTGAATCTTTTCAAGTTTAGGGGGCAAAATCAATCTATACGCAACTGGACCGACTCGTTCGGATATTTCATATGGCCCGATAAACCTCGGACTCAATTTGCCCTTACGCCCAAATCTGAGTATCTTTTTCCAAGGTGAAACTTTAAGAAACACTTTATCTCCCACCTGATACTCAATGTCCTTTCGTTTCAAATCGCGTCACGACTTTCGACGATCCGATCTTGCCTTGGACTTTCACGAATTGTTTTACTTTTCGCTCGGCATCTTTAATCAAATCAACTCAAAATTTTACTTTCACCAAGCTCAGTCCAAAACAATGGTGTACGGCATTTTCGACCGTACAAAGCCTCGTAAGGCGCCATCTTAATGCTTGACTGGAAACTATTGTTGTAAGCGAACTCAATCAAAGGTAGATACCGTTCCCATCAACCACTAAACTCAAGGATGCAGCATCTCAACATATCCTCGAGTATCTGAATTATCCGCTCGGATTGACCATTGGTTTGGGGATGAAAAGCGGTGCTAAAATGCAACTTGGTACCCAAAGCTTCTTGCAATTTCTTCCAAAATCGCGAGGTGAATCTCTCTATCCGACACAATAGAAATGGGTACCCGTGTAATCTCACAATCGAGAAACATACAATTCACTAGTTTATCCGGTGAATAATCCGACGTCACGGAATAAAATGAGCCGACTTAGTCAGTCTATCAACAACAACCCAAATCGCATCTTTCTTACTTGTCGACAATGGCAACCCAGCCACAAAATCTATCGTGACTCGATCCCATTTCCATTCAGGTATCATGATCGGCTGGAGTAAACCCGTAGGCACTTGATGTTCCGCTTTCACTTGTTGGCATATTAAACACTTCGAAACAAAATCGGAAATGTCTCGTCTCATACCATGCCACCAAAACTGACGTCTCAGATCGTTGTACAATTTCGTGCTCCCCGGGTGAATTGACATTCGGCTACTATGAGCTTCGTTCAGAATCATCAAAATAAGTTCTGAATTTCTTGGAACACACAAATGACTTCTGAACCTCAAACAATCGTCGTCATCAATTTGAATATTTGACTCCCTATCCGAAACACATTCAGCCCGTTTTGTAACCAATTCATCATCGACTTTCTGAGCTTCACGAATTTCATGAATCAACAATGGTCTAGCCTTTAATTCTGCTACTAACATATTGTCGGATAGAACAGACAAGTGTACATTCATCGCTCGTAAAGCAAACAGTGATTTACGACTCAAAGCATCCGCAACCACATTAGCCTTTCTCGGGTGATAGTCAATGACAAGCTCATAATCTTTTAACAACTCAAGCCAACGTCTTTGTCGCAGATTCAAGTCTCTTTGAGTCATCAAATATTTGAGACTTTTGTGATTCGAAAAATACATGGCACTTCTCACCAAATAACTAATGTCGCCATATTTTCAAAGCGAATACGATGGCAGCCAATTCGAGATCATGGGTTGGATAATTTTTCTCTTGTGGCTTCAGTTGCCTCGACGCATAAGCTACAACTCGACCTTCTTGCATCAATACACATCCCAACCCAAGTAAGGATACATCACTGTAAATGACGAACTCCTTGCCTAATTCGGGCTGCACTAGTACTGGATCTTCCGTCAAATGAGTTTTCAATTGATCGAAACTTTTCTGACACTTTTCTGTCCATTCAAACTTAACATCTTTCTGAAGTAGTTTCGTCATTGGTGTGGCTATCATCGAGAAACCTTTTACAAACCGTCGGTAGTGTAAGCAAGTCCGAAAAACTCGAACCTCGTAATATTTCTGAGGCTTCCGTTAAGTATGGCCTAAATTTTGTTCGGATCAACTCGAATACCCGATGCAGATACCACATGACCCAAGAAGCTAACCTCTTAACCGTAATTCACACTTCATCGAACTTAGCATATAACCGCTTATCCCGTAAAATTTGCAACACTAATCCCAGGTGTTCAGCATGATCGGTTTCATTTCTCGAATAGACCAAGATATCATCGATAAACACAACTACAAACCGATCCAAATACGGTCTGAAGATCCGATTCATCAATTCCATAAATACCGCGGGGGCATTAGTGAGCCCAAACGGCATCACTAAGAATTCGTAGTGACCGTATCTCGTTCTGAAAGCGGTTTTGGGTATATCCGAATCTCGAATTCGCAACTGATAATAACCCGATCTCAAATCTATCTTTGAAAACACCGAGGCTCCCTTTAGTTGATCAAACAAATCATCAATGCGCGGTATCGGATATTTATTCTTTATTGTCACCTTATTCAGCTGACGATAGTCGATGCACAACCTCATGGTTCCATCCTTCTTTTTCACAAACAATACTGGTGCACCCCAAGGTGAGAAACTTGGTGGAGCGAAACCTCTATCCGTCAACTCTTGCAACTGAGCTTTCAACTCTTTTAACTCGGCTGGTGCCATACGATACGGAGCTATCGAAATCGGTGTAGTCCCAGGTACAAGCTCAATACCAAACTCTACCTCCCGAGCGGTGGTAAACGGGTAATTCTTGGGAAAAACATCTGGGTATTCACAAACCACCGGCACAGATTCAAGTTTCCTTTCTGGCTCTTTATTATCAAGTACGTATGCAAGATACGCTTCACACCCCTTTCTCACATATCTTTGAGCTAACATTGAGGATATTTGTAACACCCCGTACCCGGGTCCGTTACCGGAGTCGAA
Organism: Gossypium arboreum; assembly: GCF_025698485.1. Lineage (NCBI taxonomy): Eukaryota > Viridiplantae > Streptophyta > Magnoliopsida > Malvales > Malvaceae > Gossypium > Gossypium arboreum. Next base: position 20,493,933 of record NC_069078.1, on the reverse strand, counting down.
CACAAGGTGCACACAGACTTAACTTAATCATTTCACAGTCCATTTAAAATTTTCCAGACGAGCTGGTTACTGCATCACTGTCACCTTAAAAATCATATCTTGAGTTTCAAAGCTCGAAAATCAGTTTCGTAATTTTTCCCTGAAATTAGACTCATATGTTCATCTACATATTTTTTTATAGAATTTTTGGTCTGGCCAATTAGTACAGTTTATTAGTTAAAGTCTCCCATGTTACAGGGGTCGACTACACTGACCTTTGCGCGTTACGACTTGAATATCTCTCTGTACAGGGCTTCAATACTGATGCCGTTTGTTTCTATAGAAACTAGACTCAAATAGGAATCTATACATATATGGTATGACTCCTAATTATCTCTGGTTAATTTACAATGAATTTCCAAAGTCAGAACAGGGAATCCAGAAACCGTTCTGGCCCTGTCTCACGAAAACCTAAATATCTTTTAACATACAACTCATATGACCGTTCCGTTTCTTCCATATGAAAGTAGATTCATCAAGGTTAATTTACATAATTTATTCACTAATTAATTCCATTCCTGATATTTTTAGTGATTTTTCACATCCACACCACTGCTGCTGACAGCATCTGCCTTTAAGGTAGACTTTACCTATTTCATAATTTCCATGATTCAATTGGCCCTTTTTGCATACGTAGCACAAAGTGTGATCATGATTAACCATTCCAATGGCTAATCGTTTCAAAACAATTCCATACCTCATAATGATCAACATACAAACGATTATAGTATTATGCTAAAAACGTATATAAGCCATTTTCGCATGGCTATCCAAGTTTACACAAAACCGAAAGGTACATGACCTACAACAAAAGGGTAGTCCTATACATGCCATTTCAAAGTTCAACCAAAATTGTACCAAAAAGGGGCTTTGATAGTGTGGATGACTTCGACTTCGATGATCCCTAATCCGATAGCTAACGAGCAAAATCTATAAAATAGAGAGCCAAAGCAACGGGGTAAGCATTTTAATGCTTAGTAAGTCTCTAGTAATGAAATCAGCTTTGACTAAAGTATTACATTCACATAGCTAAATGAATCACTTTATTAATACACATAATCATAATCATACTTACTTCACACTTCATCAACATATACACACAAGGTATCAACCTATCTAAGAGCCGAAAATTCGTTAGTCGATTGAACGAATACTATTTCAAACGGATCGACTTTTCCGATGCACATGTAAACATACCTTATCGTATGGGTTTTTCGAGCGTATTAATTGAATTTATTACAGCACCAAAACGCTCACCTTCAAACCGAGTCTCTTCGGAATTTAGCCGGATATAACCACAAGCGCAATTGCCTTGGTCTTAACCCGGATTTGGTAACTTGCACAAATGCCTTCGGTCTTAGCGGAAATAACAACTTCATACGAATGCCTTGGTCTTAGCGAATATAATCACTAACATAAATGCCTTGGGACTTAGCCGGATATATTCACTAGCATAAATGCCTTGGGACTTAGCGGGTATCATTCAAATGCTCATGTACACATATATCAATAATCATGACACATCCATATTTAATTTTCGTTACTAAGGCTCAAACACAAAATATTTATCAAACTGTTCCAATTTAGGCTCAATAGCCACACACAAAGAGCATGATTTCAATTAACTTTATAACTTAGTCCCTACGCACATTCTATTGTCCGCCATAATATGATAAATCATTTCAATATAATTCAAGTAGGGTCATTACTCGAAGACTTACCTCGGACGTGGTCGAGCGATTTCGACGGCTATTCGACTACTTTTTCCTTCCCTTTACCGGATTTAGCTCCTCTTTGCTCTTAAGCTTAATTTAACAAATAAATTGATTTAATCAATTCAGCATCGAAAGAGGAATTCAAGGTACTTAGCCAATATATATACTCATTAGGCATCAACGTCACATATGTACGAAATCATGAATCGAACTCAACACATTAGTTAATATTCCTCTTAGCCGAATTTTCTAAGCCAAGAATAGGCATCAATATGCTTGCCCCTAACCGAATGCATGCACACCAATTCCCCTCATGTGGCCGAATATGCATGTCCATGTTGAGGCCAATTATACACTTAATACCACACAAAAAACAACATACATTTTACTAACTAACGCATTCCATATTGTAACTCAATACGCATCAACCATTTATTTCATAACCGAAACATCATCATATGCAAATATATACCTTGAGATGGTATATATGTCATACCAATACATCATATGCAAACAAATGTACATATAGGTGCAAGGGCCGAATCTCAAGTTACTTATATCCAAATATAAACACATATCCAAAGCTCAAATCTTACCTACCATGCAATATGCATAAATCATATTCATGGATCTACCATGGCCGAATACACCACAACACCATACCGTTTCAATTTGGTCATGGTTAAACAAAGAACTTAGTGTCTCACTCAAAAATGTTAAAAGAAAATCCAAGAGTCCTCAATCCCCCATCACATGTATCATTATCAAGCTTCATATTTAGCATGCAATGGCACTAACACAACATCCACCTTGGCCGAATATCATTCCCATGACATAGCAAAGATTTGAACCATGGGCTAATAAGAACATCAAGTTAGCAACCAAAAACATGCATGAATCTCATGGCACAACATCAAACATACCTTAATCTAGGCACTAGTATGGACAAACCTCCTCCTAATCCTCTTCCAAACCAAGCATGAAGCAAAATTCCTTCCTTCTTCCTTAGTATTTTTGGCCAAAAGAATGAAAAAGGATGAACAATTTTTTTCTTTGCTTTTCTTCAACTCACGACCAAAGGGGTTCACTCACACATTCTCTTTTTTTTCCATTCTTTATTACCCATACTTATTTGTTTATTTTTTTCTCCCATGATGTACCAACATAACATGTCTAGGACATGTTTTGCCCATAATTCCTTGTCATGGCGGCCACTAGCACTTGGGGAGGGAAATTTGACATGCAAGTCCTCCCTTTTGACTACATGCACTATTAGGTCCTTATAGATTAGCCTATCACTTTTCAAAAGTGTCACACAAGTCCTACTAACTGAATTCACATGCAATTGACTAAATCGAAGCTTGAAATTTTCACACATTCATAATTACATATTCTAGACAATAAATATTATGTTCAAACATTTCGGTGACTCGGTTTAGCGGTCCCGAAACCACTTCCCGACTAAGGTCAATTTTGGGCTGTCACAACTCTCCCCCACTTAAGAAATTTTTCGTCCCCGAAAATCTTACCGGTAAATAGGTTTGGGTAACGCTCTTTCATAGAGTTCTCGGGTTCCCAAGTAGCTTCTTCCATCCCGTGTTTGAGCCATAACACTTTTACTAACGGAACCCTTTTGTTTCACAACTCCTTCACTTCACGAGCTAGGATATGAATCGGTTCTTCTTCATAACTCATATCGGCTTGAATTTCAACCTCTGATGGACTAATTACGTGCGATGGATCAGATCTATAACGTCGAAGCATCGAAACATGAAAGACGTCGTGAATCTTTTCAAGTTCAGGGGGCAAAATCAAACGATACGCAACTGGACCGACTCGTTCGGATATCTCATATGGCTCGATGAACCTCGGACTCAATTTGCCCTTGCGCCCAAATCTGAGTATCTTTTTCCAAGGCGAAACTTTAAGAAACACTTTATCTCCCACCTGATACTCAATGTCTTTTCGTTTCAGATCCGCATCGACTTCGACGATCGGAGGCTATCTTGATTTTCACGGATTACTTTTACTTTACATTCAGCATCTTTAATCAAATCCACCCCGAAAATTTTGCTTTCACCGAGCTCGGTCCAAAACAATGGTGTACGGCATTTACGCCCGTACAAGGCCTCATAAGGCGCCATCTTAATACTTGATTGAAAACTATTGTTGTAAGCGAATTCAATCAAAGGTAAATACCCTTCCCATGAACCACTGAACTCGAGGATGCAACATCTCAACATATCCTCAAGTATCTGAATTATCCGCTCGGATTGACCATCAGTTTGGGGGTGAAAGGCGGTGCTGAAATGCAACTTGGTACCCAAAGCTTCTTGCAATTTCTTTCAAAATCATGAGGTGAATCTCGGATCTCTATCCGACACAACAGAAATCGGTACCCCGTGTAATCTCACAATCTGAGAAACGTACAATTCAGCTAGTTTATCCAATGAAAAATCCGTACGCACGGGGATAAAGTGAGCCGACTTAGTCAGTCTATCAACAACAACCTAAATCGCATCTTTCTTGCTTCCTGACAATGGCAGTCCGGACACAAAGTCCATTGTGACTCGATCCCATTTCCACTCGGGTATCGTGATCGGCTGAAGTAACCCTGAAGGCACTTGATGTTCCGCTTTCACTTGTTGACATATTAAACATCTCGAAACAAAGTCGGAGATGTCTCGTTTCATACCATGCCACCAAAATCGACGTTTCAAATCGTTGTACATCTTCGTACTCCCCGAGTGAATTGACATTCGGCTACAATGGGCTTCGTTTAGAATCATCGAAATGTGTTTCGAATTCCTTGGAACACACAGATGACTTCTGAACCTCAAACAATCGTCATCATCAATTTGAAACTCCGATTCCTTGTTCGGAACACACTCAGCCCGTTTTGCAACCAACTCATCGTCAACTTTACGAGCTTCACAAATTTGATGAGTCAACAATGGTTTGGCCTTTAATTCGCTACTAACACATTGTCGGGTAGAATAGACAAGTGTACATTCATCGTCAGTAAAGCAAACGGTGATTTACGGCTTAAGGCGTCCGCAACCACATTAGCCTTTCCGGGTGATAATCAATGACAAGCTCATAATCTTTTAACAACTCGAGCCAACGTCTTTGTCGCAGATTTAAGTCTCTTTGAGTCATCAAATATTTGAGACTTTTGTGATCCGAATACACATGGCACTTCTCACCAAATAAGTAATGTCGCCATATCTTTAAAGCGAATCGATGGCGACCAATTCGAGATCATGGGTCGGATAATTTTCTCATGTGGCTTTAAATGTCTCGACGATAGGCAACAACTCGACCTTCTTGCATCAATACGCAACCTAACCCAAGTAGGGAGGCGTCACTATAGATGACAAACTCTTTGCCGATTAGTGCACTAATCTGGAGCTTCCATCAATGAGTTTTCAATTGATCGAAACTTTTCTGACACTTTTCCGTCCATTCAAACTTGACATCTTTCGAAGCGGTTTACGTCATGGGTGTGGCTATCATCGAGAATCCTTTTACAAACCGTCGGTAGTAACCGACAAGTCCCAAAAAGCTCTGAACCTCAGTAATATTTCTCGGAGGCTTCTAGTTAAGTATGGCTGAAATTTTGCTCGGGTCGACTCGAATACTCGATGCAGATACCACATGACCCAAGAAGCTAACCTCTCTTAACCAGAACTCACACTTGCTGAACTTAGCATATAACTGCTTATCCCGTAAAATTTGCAACACTAATCTCAGGTGCTCCGCATGTTCGGTCTCATCTCTTGAATAGACCAAGATGTCGTCAATGAACACAACTACGAACCGATCCAAATACGGTCTGAAGATCCGATTCATCAAATCCAAATATCGCAGGGGCATTAGTGAGCCCAAACGGCATCACTAAGAACTCGTAGCGACCATATCTCTTTCTGAAGGCAGTTTTTGGTATGTCCGAATCTCGGATTCGCAACTGATAATAGCCCTTCAGTTGATCGAACAAATCATCGATACGCGGTAACGGATATTTGTTCTTTATTGTCACTTTATTAAGCTGACGATAGTCGATGCACAACCTCATGGTTCCGTCCTTCTTTTTCACAAACAACACTGGTGCACCCCAATGTGAAAAACTCGGGCGAACAAAACCTCTATCCACCAGCTCTTGCAACTGAGCTTTCAACTCCTTTAATTCCGTTGGTGCCATACGATACGGAGCTATCGAAATTGGTGTGGTCCCAAGTACAAGCTCAATACCAAACTCTATCTCCCGAACAGGTGGCAAACTCGGTAATTCTTCGGGAAAAACATCCGGGTATTCACAAACCACCGGCACAGGTTCGGGTTTTATTTCTAACTCTTTATCATCAAGTACATACGCAAGGTATGCTTTGCACCCTTTTCTTACATATTTCTGGGCCAACATTGATGATATTACAGCTGGCAACCCCTTCAAGTCCGTAGACTCAACTCGGATCATTTCGTTATTTGCGCACCTCAAATCAATAGTCTTGCTTTTGCAATTCACAACCGCATCATGCACAGTCAACCAATCCAAACCAAGAATAACATTAAATTCATCGACGGCAAAAGCATCAAGTCCACCGGAAAACAGGAACCTCGAATTACTAGGGGGCATTTCTTGCACACTTTGTCGACAAGCACGTAACGACCCAAGGGATTTGACACCCGAATTACGAACTCAGGAGACTCAATAGGTAAAGTCTTCTTTGGATGCTAAGGTTTCGCATATATAAGAATGGGTAGAACCGGGGTCAATCAAAGCAATCACATTAGTATCAAAGAGAGTGAAAGTACCGGTAATAACATCTAGCGAGGAAGCATCCTCACGTGCGCGTATAGCATAAGCCCTAACAGGAGCGCGAGCCTCGGATCTGGTCGTAGCATCTCTAGATCCTCTCTGACCACCACTAGCATTGCCCGTATTTCTAGATGGTCTCCCTCGAGCAGTGGTAGCACCCGGTTTCCCACTCTGATCTACATTCTATTCAGACAACCTCGGGCAATCTTTAATGAAGTGGTCAACAGATCCGCACTTGTAACAGGAGCGGTCACGGAATCTACAACTTCCAAAATGCCATTTGCCACAATGCTGACACTCCGTTCTGTCTCGACGTTCATTTCCACCACTGGCGATCGAAGTGACTCGTGTGGTCACAGGGGGTCGATCGCGATCTCGTCTAGAAAGGCCCGAAGTGCCTCTAGACCGGCCCACATCATCACGAAATTTCTTTGATGCCTATAGAAGAGACTTTCCCGAGGATCTTTTACGAAACTCTCTAGTTCCCACATCAACTTTTTGTTTTTCTTTTCTAAGCTCTTCGGCTTTACAAGCTCGCTCGACAAGTACTACGAACTCTCGTATTTCAAGAATGCCAACGAACATTTTTATATCTTCATTCAGCCCATCCTCGAAGCGTTTACACATGGTAGCCTCGGACGAAATACATTCCCGAGTAACTGACATAGAACCTTGCTTAAGCTCAAGAAATTCCTTCCGTTTTTGATCAACAAATCTCTGATGATATACTTTTTCCGAAACTCGGTTTGGAAAAACTCCCAAGTTACTTGCTCTCGGGCAAAAGCAAGTCGAGTACACCACCAATAGTAGGCGTAATCACGTAGCAAGGAGATAGTACACTTTAGGCATTCATCGTGTGCACAAGATAGCTCATCGAGTGCGGATAGTGTTGTCCAACCAAAATTCAGCTTGCTCAAGATCGTCGCTATCCGTAGCTTTAAATTGAGAGCCCCATGTTTTCGGATTACATCAGCTGGGGCTTATTGGACCTTATTTGGTCGATTCTCGGAGGCATTGTAGGTGCGGGTTTTATTAGTCGGGAATGGAGGTTGTGGAACAGTAGTGTTAGTTCGAATGTATTGGTTGAACCAATCATTCATCATGCTATAAAGCTTGCCTAGCCTCATCATTCGGATTGCTAGCAACAGTTGAGAGTCCGCCGTGTTGTCCCTTGTGTGGGAGCAGCGCCACACTCTCCACATCATCACTATCGCTTTCGGTTGGGATCGGGATCCATTACTATAAATAAACACAAATTCAAACGTCGAAATCACCACACTATCAAATAATCACATAAAATGGCATCTATAGCTAGACCCAAACGCATTACGGTAGTCCTAGAATCGACTAAACCGTAGCTCTGATACCAATAAAATTGTAACACCCCGTACCCGAGTCCGTTACCGGAGTCGAACACAAGGTGCACACAGACTTAACTTAATCATTTCACAGTCCATTTAAAATTTTCGAGACGAATTTTGATTATTTGCGTCCTTGTCAACTTAAAAATCATATCTTGAGTTTCAAAGCTCGAAAATCAGTTTTGTAATTTTTCCCTGAAATTATACTCATATTTTCATCTACATATTTTTTTCTAAAATTTTTGGTTGGTCCAATTAGTACAGTTTATTAGTTAAAGTCTCCCATGTTACAGGGGTCGACTACACTGACATTAGCGCGTTACGACTTGAATATCTCTCTGTACAGGGCTTCAATACTGATGACGTTTGTTTCTATAGAAACTAGACTCAAATAGGAATCTATACATATATGGCATGACTCCTAATTATCTCTGGTTAATTTACAATGGATTTCCAAAGTCAGGACAGGGAATCCAGAAACCGTTCTGGCCCTGTCTCACGAAAACCTAAATATCTTTTAACATACAAGGTTCATTTACATAATTTATTCACTAATTAATTTCATTCCTGATATTTTTAGTGATTTTTCACATCCACACCACTGCTGCTGACAGCATCTACCTTTAAGGTAGACTTTACCTATTTCATAATTTCCATGATTCAATTGGCCCTTTTTGCATACATAGCACAAAGTGTGATCATGATTAACCATTCCAATGGCTAATCGTTTCAAAACAATTCCATACCTCATAATGATCAACATACAAACGATTATAGTACTATGCTAAAAGCGTATATAAGCCATTTTCGCATGGCTATCCAAGTTTACACAAAGCTGAAAGGTACATGACCTACAACAAAAGGGTAGTCCTATACATGCCATTTCAAAGTTCAACCAAAATTGTACCAAAAAGGGCTTTGATAGTGTGGATGACTTGACTTGATGATCCCGAATCCGATAGCTAACGAGCAAAATCTATAAAAAGAGAGCCAAAGCAACGGGTAAGCATTTTAATGCTTAGTAAGCCTCTAGTAATGAAATCAGCTTTGACTAAAGTATTACATTCACATAGCTAAATGAATCACTTTATTAATACACATTCTCATAATCATACTTACTTCACACTTCATCAACATATACACACAAGGTATCAACCTATCTAAGAGCCGAAAATTCGTTAGTTGATTGAACGAATACTATTTCAAACGGATCGACTTTTCTGATGCACATGTAAACATACCTTATCGTATGGGTTTTTCGAGCGTATTAATTGAATTTATTACAACACCAAAACGCTCACCTTCAAACCGAGTCTCTTCGAAATTTAGCCGGATATAACCACAAGCGCAATTGCCTTCGGGTCTTAACCCGGATTTGGTAACTTGCACAAATGCCTTGGTCTTAGCCGGATATAACAACTTCATACGAATGCCTTGGTCTTAGCGGATATAATCACTAGCATAAATGCCTTGGGACTTAGCGGATATATTCATCGGCATAAATGCCTTGGGACTTAGCGGGTATCATTCAAATGCTCATGTATACATATATCAATAATCATGACACATCCATATTTAATTTTCGTTACTAAGGCTCAAACACAAAATATTTATCAAACCTTCCCAATTTCGGCTCAATAGCCACACACAAAGAGCATGATTTCAATTAACTTTATAACTTAGTCCCTACGCACATTCAGCTGTCCGCCATAATATGATAAATCATTTCAATATAATTCAAGTAGGGTCATTACTCGAAGACTTACCTCGAACGTGGTCGAGCGATTTCGACGGCTATTCGACTACTTTTTCCTTCCCTTTATCGGATTTAGCTCCCCTTTGCTCTTGAGCTTAATTTAACAAATAAATTGATTTAATCAATTCAGCATCGAAAGAGGAATTCAAGGTACTTAGCCAATATATATACTCATTAGGCATCAACGTCACATATGTACGAAATCATGAATCGAACTCAACACATTAGTTAATGTTCCTCTTAGCCGAATTTTCTAAGCCAAGAATAGGCATCAATATGCTTGCCCCTAACCGAATGCATGCACACCAATTCCCCTCATGTGGCCGAATATGCATGTCCATGTTGAGGCCAATTATACACTTAATACCACACAAAAAACAGCATACATTTTACTAACTAACGCATTCCATATTGTAACTCAATACGCATCAACCATTTATTTCATAACCGAAACATCATCATATGCAAATATATACCTTGAGATGGTATATATGTCATACCAATACATCATATGCAAACATATGTACATATAGGTGCAAGGGCCGAATCTCAAGTTGCTTATATCCAAATATAAACACATATCCAAAGCTCAAATCTTACCTACCATGCAATATGCATAAATCATACTCATGGATCTACCATGGCCGAATACACCACAACACCATACCGTTTCAATTTGGTCATGGCTAAACAAAGAACTTAGTGTCTCACTCAAAAATGCTAAAAGAAAATCCAAGAGTCCTCAATCCCCTATCACATGTATCATTATCAAGCTTCATATTTAGCATGCAATGGCACTAACACAACATCCACCTTGGCCGAATATCATTCCCATGACATAGCAAAGATTTGAACCATGGGCTAATAAGAACATCAAGTTAGCAACCAAAAACATGCATGAATCTCATGGCACAACATCAAACATACCTTAATCTAGGCACTAGTATGGCCAAACCTCCTCCTAATCCTCTTCCAAACCAAGCATGAAGCAAAATTCCTTCCTTCTTCCTTAGTATTTTCGGCCAAAAAGAATGAAAAAGGATGAACATTTTTTTTTCTTTGCTTTTCTTCAACTCACGGCCAAAGGGGGGTTCACTCACACATTCTCTTTTTTTTTTTTCCATGCCATTTCAAAGTTCAACCAAAATTGTACCAAAAAGGGGCTTTGATAGTGTGGATGACTTCGACTTCGATGATCCCGAATCCGATAGCTAACGAGCAAAATCTATAAAACAGAGAGCCAAAGCAACGGGGTAAGCATTTTAATGCTTAGTAAGCCTCTAGTAATGAAATCAGCTTTGACTAAAGTATTACATTCACATAGCTAAATGAATCACTTTATTAATACACATTCTCATAATCATACTTACTTCACACTTCATCAACATATACACACAAGGTATCAACCTATCTAAGAGCCGAAAATTCGTTAGTTGATTGAACGAATACTATTTCAAACGGATCGACTTTTCTGATGCACATGTAAACATACCTTATCGTATGGGTTTTTCGGCGTATTAATTGAATTTATTACAACACCAAAACGCTCACCTTCAAACCGAGTCTCTTGAAATTTAGCGGATATAACCACAAGCGCAATTGCCTTGGTCTTAACCGGATTTGGTAACTTGCACAAATGCCTTGGTCTTAGCCGGATATAACAACTTCATACGAATGCCTTGGTCTTAGCCGGATATAATCACTAGCATAAATGCCTTGGGACTTAGCCGGATATATTCATCGGCATAAATGCCTTGGGACTTAGCGGGTATCATTCAAATGCTCATGTATACATATATCAATAATCATGACACATCCATATTTAATTTTCGTTACTAAGGCTCAAACACAAAATATTTATCAAACCTTCCCAATTTGGCTCAATAGCCACACACAAAGAGCATGATTTCAATTAACTTTATAACTTAGTCCCTACGCACATTCAGCTGTCCGCCATAATATGATAAATCATTTCAATATAATTCAAGTAGGGTCATTACTCGAAGACTTACCTCGAACGTGGTCGAGCGATTTCGACGGCTATTCGACTACTTTTTCCTTCCCTTTATCGGATTTAGCTCCCCTTTGCTCTTGAGCTTAATTTAACAAATAAATTGATTTAATCAATTCAGCATCGAAAGAGGAATTCAAGGTACTTAGCCAATATATATACTCATTAGGCATCAACGTCACATATGTACGAAATCATGAATCGAACTCAACACATTAGTTAATGTTCCTCTTAGCCGAATTTTCTAAGCCAAGAATAGGCATCAATATGCTTGCCCCTAACCGAATGCATGCACACCAATTCCCCTCATGTGGCGAATATGCATGTCCATGTTGAGGCCAATTATACACTTAATACCACACAAAAACAGCATACATTTTACTAACTAACGATTCCATATTGTAACTCAATACGCATCAACCATTTATTTCATAACCGAAACATCATCATATGCAAATATATACCTTGAGATGGTATATATGTCATACCAATACATCATATGCAAACATATGTACATATAGGTGCAAGGGCCGAATCTCAAGTTGCTTATATCCAAATATAAACACATATCCAAAGCTCAAATCTTACCTACCATGCAATATGCATAAATCATACTCATGGATCTACCATGGCGAATACACCACAACACCATACCGTTTCAATTTGGTCATGGCTAAACAAAGAACTTAGTGTCTCACTCAAAATGCTAAAAGAAAATCCAAGAGTCCTCAATCCCCTATCACATGTATCATTATCAAGCTTCATATTTAGCATGCAATGGCACTAACACAACATCCACCTTGGCCGAATATCATTCCCATGACATAGCAAAGATTTGAACCATGGGCTAATAAGAACATCAAGTTAGCAACCAAAAACATGCATGAATCTCATGGCACAACATCAAACATACCTTAATCTAGGCACTAGTATGGCCAAACCTCCTCCTAATCCTCTTCCAAACCAAGCATGAAGCAAAATTCCTTCCTTCTTCCTTAGTATTTTCGGCCAAAAAGAATGAAAAAGGATGAACATTTTTTTTTCTTTGCTTTTCTTCAACTCACGGCCAAAGGGGGGTTCACTCACACATTCTCTTTTTTTTTTTTCCATTCTTTATTACCCATACTTATTTGTTTATTTTTTTTCTCCCATGATGTACCAACATAACATGTCTAGGACATGTTTTGCCCATAATTCCTTGTCATGGCGGCCACTAGCACTTGGGAGGAAATTTGACATGCAAGTCCTCCCTTTGACTACATGCACTATTAGGTCCTTATAGATTAGCCTATCACTTTTCAAAAGTGTCACACAAGTCCTACTAACTGAATTCACATGCAATCGACTAAATCGAGGCTTGAAATTTTCACACATTCATAATTACATATTCTAGACAATAAATATTACGTTCAAACATTTCGGTGACTCGGTTTAGCGGTCCCGAAACCACTTCCCGACTAGGATCAATTTTGGGCTGTCACAATATTATTGTTGGCAATCCATACAAGGCAGTAGACTCAACTCGGATTATCTCATTATTTGCGCACCTCAAATCAATAGTCTTGCTTTTGCAATTCACAACCGCATCATGCACGGTCAACCAATCAAAGCGAGAATAACATCAAACTCATCAAGCGGCAAAAGCATCAAGTCCGCGGAAAACAGAACCTCAATTACTAGGGGACATTTCTTACACACTTTGTCGACAAGCACGTAACGACCCAAGGAATTGACACCAAGCACGAACTCGATGAGACTCAATAGGTAAAGTCTTCTTTGGATGCTAAGGTTTCACATATATAAGAATGAGTAGAACCAGGGTCAATCAAAGCAATCACATTAGCATCAAAGAGAGTAAAAGTACCGGCAATAACATCTAGCGAGGAAGCATCCTCGCGTGCGCGTATAGCGTAAGCTCTAGCAGGAGCACGACCCTCAGATCTGGTTGTAGAATCTCTAGATCCTCTCTGACTGCCACTAGCATTGCTCGTATTTCTAGGCGGTCTACCCCGAGCAGTAGTAGCACCAGGTTTCCCACTCTGATTTACGTTCTGTTCAGACAATCTCGGGCAATCTTTAATAAAGTGGTCAGCTGATCCGCACTTGTAACAGGAGCGGTCATGGAATCTACAACTCCCCGAATGCCATTTACCACAATATTGACACTCCGTTCTGTCTCGACGATCATTTCCAACACTGGCGACTGAAGTGACTCGTGCATTCACAGGGGGTCGATCGCGATCTCGTCTAGAAAAACCGAAGTGTATCTAGACGGCCTAAGTCATCTCTAAATTTCTTCGATGATTGGAAGGGCTTCCCAAGACCTCTTCTGAAACTCCTTTGCTCCCACTTCAGCTTTTCTTTTCTCCATCTTGAGCTCCTCGACTTTGCAAGCTCGCCGACAAGTACCACAAATTCTCGGATTTCCAAAATGCCAACATACTGACTTTATATCATCATTGGTCCATCCTCAAACGTTTACACATCACGGCTTCGAAGAAACACATTCTCGGCGTCTGGCTAAGCCTTACAAACTTTCGTTCATAGTCGATAACCGACATGGAACCTTGTTTAAGTTCAAGAAATTCCTTCCGTTTTGATCCATGAATCTCGGTGATATACTTTTTCCGAAACTCGGTTTGGAAAAACTCCCAAGTTACTTGCTCTGGGCTGGGCTGTGAAGTCAACGTATTCCACCAATAGTAGGCGTAATCACGTAGCAAGGAGATAGTACACTTTAGGCACTCATCGGTGTGCAAGATAGCTCATCGATGCCGAATAGTGTTGTCCAACCAAAATTCACTTGCTCGGCATCATCGCTGTCCGTAGCTTTAAATTCAGTAGCCCCGTGTTTTCAGATTTTGTCATCTGGGGGCTTATTTGACCTTATTTGGTCGATTGCGGAGGTATTGTAGGTCTTGGGGTGGTATTAGTCGGGAATGGAGGTTGTGGAACAGCCGTATTAGTTCGAATGTATTGGTTGAACCAATCATTCATCACGCTATAAAAAGCTTGTCTAGCTTCATCGTTCGGATTACTAGCAATAGGTTGAGAGTCCGCCGAGGCTGTCCCTTGCGCGGGAGCAGGCGCTACACTCTCAAGATCATCAGCTACCGCTCGGTTGGGATCGGGATCCATTACTATAAATAAACACATTTTCAATTGTCAGAAATCACCACACTATCAAATAATCGCATAAATGGCATGTATAACTAGACCCAAACGTATTACGGTAGTCACAGAATCGACTAAACCGTAGCTCTGATACCAATAAAATTGTAACACCCCGTACCCGAAACCTTTGCCGGAGTCGAACACGAGGTATTTACGGACTTATTTCATTGATTTTCACAGTCCATTTTAAAATTTTCCAGACAAGCTGGCTAACTGCGTCACTGTTGCCTTAAAAATCATATCTTGAGTTCCAAAACTCGAAAACCAGTTTCATAAATTTTTCCTGAAACTAGACTCATATATCCATCTAAAAAATTTTTTTCTAGAATTTTTGATCGAGCCAATTAGTACAGTTTATTAGTTAAAGTCTCCCCTGTTTCATTGTTCGACTGCTCTGACCTTCATGTATTACAACTTATATATCTTCCTGTACAGGGCTTCAATACTTATGCCGTTTGTTTCTAACGAAACTAGACTCAAAAAGGAATCTATACATATATGGAATGACCTCTAATTATCTCTGGTTAATTTATAGTGAATTTCCAAAGTCAGATCAGGGGATCCAGAAATCGCTCTGGCCCTGTTCCACGAAAACTTAAATATCTCTTAAAATACGACCCATATGATCATTTCGTTTCTTCCATATGAAAATCGATTCATCAAAGTTAGATTACATAATTTATTCACTATTTAATTCCATTCTTACTATTTTTAGTGATTTTTCTAATCCACACCACTGCTGCTGTCAGCATCTGTTTTTAAGGTAAACTTTACCTATTTCATGGTTTTCCATGAATCAACTAGAATTTGTCATTCAAAGCACCAAATGATCATGATTAACCATTCCAATGGCTAATCGTTACCAAACATTTCCCTACCTCTCAATGAGCAACATACAAAACAATTTTAATGCTATGGTCAAAGTATATATATAAGCCATTTTCGCATGGCTATCCAAATTTATACAAAACCAAAGGGTACATAACCAACAACAAAAAGGGTAGTCCTATACATGCCATTTTCAGAGTTCAACCAAAAGTGTACCAAAAGGGCTTTGATAGTGTAGACGACTTCGACTTCAAAAATCCCGAGTCCGATAGCTGACGAACCAAAATCTATAAAACAGAGAATCAAAGAAACGGAGTAAGCATTTAATGCTTAGTAAGTTTTGAGCAATGAAATTAGGCACAATTGAAGTATAGCATTCATATGACTAAACGGATAATTTCATATACACACATTCTCAAAATCATACCTACTTCACATTACCAACCCTTATACTCATACTTAAGAAATCAACTTAACCAAAAGCCGGAAGCTCATTAATCGACTGAGCGAATACTATTTAAAAGGAATCAATTAATCCAATGCATATACAAAACATACCTCATGTTGGGATTTTACGAGCATATTAATTGAAATTATTACATCAAGATCGCTCATTCCCAAGCCAAGTACCTTCGGGATTTAACCGGATATAGCTACTCGCTCAAATGCCTTCGGGACTTAGCCCGGATATAGTAGCTCGCACCAATGCCTTCGGTACTTAGCCCGGATATAGTAACTCGCACAAATGCCTTCGGGACTTAGCCCGGAATTAGTCACTAGCACAAATGCCTTCGGGACTTAGCCCGGAATTAGTCACTAGCACAAATGCCTTCGTTGTCATCCGAATATTCATGCACATAGCAGTAAATCATGACACATCTTTATTTTATTTTCATAACTAGAATTCAAACACAAATCAATTATTAAGCATTCCCATATTCGGCTCAATAGCCACATACAAACAGCATGGTTTGGTTTGCTTTGTGACATGATCTCTATGCACATACGGCTACCCATCATACGTATAGACTAATTAACTCAACATATAATTCAAGTAGAATCATTATATCACCGTATATTTGTTATGATTATACGTCATGACTTAATCAAATCGAAAACTAAGTTTCATTACTCGAAAACTTACCTCGGATGTTGTCAAACGATTTCCACGGCTATTCGATCACTTTTTCCTTCCCTTTATCGGATTTAGTTCCCCCTTGCTCTTGAGCTTAATTTAACAAATAAATTGATTTAATCATTTGAACATCAAAAAGAGAAACTCAAGGTACTTAACCCATATATACATTAGACATTAGAGTCACATATATATGACATCATGATTCAACTCAACATATTAGCCCACACTCTCTTTTAGCCGATCATCTAAGCCAAGATAAAAGCATCAATATGCTTGCCTCTAACCGAATACATGCAACATCAATCTACCTCATGTGGCCGAATATGCATGTCTATGTTGAGGCCGATTCTATACTTAATACATTCTACAAATATGGTTACTTGTATTGACTAAATACCATTTTGTTTCAAGTTCAAAACTCGGCTAATACCCATATATACACTAGGAATCAAATATTAACATTTGTGCTTCGCCTTAATAGCTAGCTTAGCAAGCCTTAATTTAACATATAATTGTTCATAACACAATTAAAGTATCCTCTCCATTCCATCAATTCAAAACACATACATTAACCTAATATCAATTAACTAAGCACTTTAACAATTTTTTTCTTTAACTACACACATTCGGCAATGACAAGACAATTTAACAAACCTTAAATTCAACTTATAACAACATATACTCAATATTCAAAGCATTTAACATCACTTCATCATGCTTTTACATCATGGCCGAATGCTCCTTTTAACCCATTTACCCTCACAAAGCATGAATTTCATCATCCAATTTACAAGCTTACAATCCTATGAATTTTAACCTCATAATATCTATCCAACTCTCACTCATTAGCTTCTACCATCAATATCCAACAACACTAAATAAAAATATACTTCGTGGGTCTAAGGTAGAACCAAGAAAGGAACTCATAAATATCAAGATGTAAGCAAGTACCATTGTTCATCTAGATTTAGCATGAAACAACAACCATCACCCTTATTAATCTCCATAGCCGAAAACCTTACTCATTCCACACTCAAAATTTCAACATGGGTTACAAAAATAACTTGATATCTCACCCCATATCATTTAAAATTTCAAGAACTAGTATAAACTTTCTTACCTTAATATTGACCTAGGATAACCGAAGGCTTCACTCCCTTCTTCCTCTTTTCATTTCGGCCAAGAAGAACCGATTTCTTCTTTTCTTTCTTCCTCAAGTCACGGCAATAGGGGGGGAACATGGATGAGACAACTTTGTTTTCATCACCCCTCCCTTTTCATTGCTTTAATACTAACCTTTTATTTTATTCTTCCCCCATAAAACACTAACACCAAATGTTTATAATAGGCTTTAACTTATAGCATGGCCGGTCACCATCTTGTTCTTTGGTTAATTTGACATGTAAGTACAATTTTTTTGCAACATGCATAAATAGACCACTTTACATTTGCCTAGCACATTTCTAAATTTTCCCACATAAGTCCTATTTAATAAAATTCACTTACAATTAACGAAATTCCAATATGAAATTTTTATACATGCATACATACATATGATAAGCATCAACTATGACGGTTAATTATTTTTATGACTCGGTTTAGTGGTCCCGAAACCACTTTCTGACTAGGGTCACTTTAGGGCTGTCACAGTACCGGTATTGGAGGCTGTGGGTCGATTACGGAACGACTTAGGTCTAATGTGGCACAGATATTTAGGGGTATTGTTGTAGTTGCCCCTAATGTGGCTGAATATTGGATGGAGGCCACAAAAAGGATCATGGATGACCTTGATTGCATGATCAGAAGTTAAAAGGTGCAGTATCCCTACTAAGAGAAGAGGCTTACCAGTGGTGGCTCACCGTTAAAGAGGGCACTCAAGGCGATCGATTGACCTGGGAGTTTTTCAAGACTACTTTTTAGGCTAAGTATGTGGGTGCCAGTTATGTGGATGCCCGTAGGAGGGAATTTTTGAACTTAACTCAAAGAGATAGGACGGTGGCTAAATATGAGGCTGAATTTTTATGACTGAGCCGTTATGTACGTGGGAAAGTGGCAACATAATTTGAGTGGTGTGTTCGATTTGAGGATGGCCCGAGAAATGGTTTAAGGGTTCTAATAGCTCCTCAGAGGGAGCGTGATTTTGTAGCACTCGTTGATAAGGAAAAAATTGTAGAGGATGTGATGCGCACTGAGCGCTAGAATAGAGAGAAAGGAAGAGCTAAGAGGGATGTTGAGCCCTCAATTTCTTTTCAGAGGTTCAAGAAAAAGCCCAGAACTGATGGGCCAGTTAGAGCGAGGGCTCCTACCGCTGCTACTCCTGGACCGTAGTTTTATGCTGATTGTGGGAAACGTGACCAGGGCAAATGTTGGAAAAAGAAGTGTGAATGTCTGAGGTACGGTTCGATGGAGAACCATGTTAAGGATTATCCAAGGAGACTCGAGCAGATGCAAGCTGCTGGCATGGGTAATGTACAGCGAGGTAGTCAGCAGCCACTAAGGGGCTGGGGTTAGGTCAGAGGTGAAAATGGTATGGGCTGGGGTCGCAGAGCACTGAGCAGTGCTATTAGTCATACTGGGGTAAGATAGCTGGCTCTGGTTTATTCTGCACGTCGCCGAGAAGACGGAGACGCTTCGGATGTCATTACAGGTACGTTCTTTATCCATAATGTACCTTATATTGCATTAATTGATGTTAGGTCTACTCATTCGTACATAGCATGCTCTATGTCTAAGATATTGGGTTTTATGGCTGAAAACACTATGAGTGAGATTACTGTTCTAAGTCCGCTGGGGCAGTCCATTCAGGTAAATAAGAAGTTTAGAGATGTTCCCTTAGAGATACAATGAGTTATCTTTCTGGCCGATATTGTGGAACTACCTTTTGAAGAATTTGATCTGATACTGGGCATGGATTGGTTAGTTAAACATTGGGTAAGTTTGGATTGTGCCAGTAAATAGGTTGTACTAAGAACTAAGGCTGGTAAGGAGGTAGCGGTAAATGGGGATCGACGAAAATATTTGAGTAATGTAATTTCTGCATTAAGGGCTGAGAAATTGGTTCGCAAGGGTTGTGAGGCGTTCTTGGCCTATGTCAGTGTTCCAGATAGTAGAGACTCTTTGGTGAAGGATATCAGAATAGTCAAGGATTTTTCGAACGTCTTTCCCGAGGAACTGTCGGGGTTACCTCCAGAACGTGAAGTGGAGTTAGGGATTATGCTCCTCCCTGGTACTGCTCTGTTGTCCATCGCTCCTTATAGAATGACACCGAAAGAGCTTGTAGAGCTTAAGGCCCAAATTCAAGAGTTACTGGACCGTGGGTTTATCCAACCTAATGTGTTTTCGTGGGGAGCACCAGTCTTGTTTGTGAAAAAGAAGGATGAATCCATGCGTATACGCATCGACTATAGGCAATTGAACAAGTTGACCATTAAGAACAAATACCCTCTGCCAAGAATTAATGATCTATTTGATCAACTGCGAGAAGTGTCGGTTTTCTCTAAAATAAGTCTCCAGTCGGGGTATCACCAACTGAGAGTTAAAGAGGCCGATGTGCACAAGGCAGTGTTTAAGACTTGTTATGGTCATTACAAGTTCCTGGTAATGCCTTTTGGACTGACGAATGCACCGACAGCTTTTATGGATTTGATGAACCGTATGTTCCAACCTTATTTAGACTGGTTCGTAGTAGTGTTCATTGATGGTATTCTGGTGTATTCGAAGAATGAGTTTGAGCATTATGAACATCTCCAAGTAGTTCTGTAGATTTTGAGAGAGAAACAGTTGTACGCCAAATTCAGCAAGTGTGAATTCTGGTTACGAGAGGTAATGTTTCTAGGACATATGGTGTCTGCTGAGGGGATTAGGGTTGATCCTCAGAAAATTGAGGTTGTGTTGGATTGGAAGCAGCCTAAAATTGTGCTGAAAATTTGTAGTTTTCTGGGACTGGCTGGGTACTATCAAAGATTTGTAAAAGGGTTTTCACTGATTGTCGCGCATTTAACTAAGCTTCTCCGTAGGGGTGTGCCTTTTAAATGGGGTGCTGAGCAGCAAGAGAGCTTTGAGAAGCTCAGGAAAGTTTTGACAGAGGCCCTTGTCTTGATTCAGCCAGAGTCTGGGAAAGAATTTACTGTCTACAGCAATGCATCACACGTTGGTTTGGGGTGTGTGTTAATGCAAGATGGCAAGGTTATGGCATATGCATCTCGCCAGCTTATGAATTATCTGATGCATGACTTTGAGTTGGCCGCAGTGGTATTTGCATTGAAGATTTGGAGGCATTACTTGTACGGTGAGAAGTGTATCATTTACATGGATCACAAGAGCCTCGAGTATCTCCTTACTCAGAAGGAGATAAACCATAGGCAGCATAGATGTATTAAGTAGTTTAAAGATTATGATTGTTCGATTGAATATCATCATGGTAAGACTAATGTGGTAGCCGATGCACTAAGCATTAGAGTTGTAACTGATCTGAGAGCAATGTTTGCTCATCTTAGCTTGTTTGATAATGGCAGCTTGTTGGCTGAGCTTCAAATTAAGCCAGTGTGGACTAAGCAGATAAGGAATAAACAGTTGGAAGATGAATCTTTGAGTCTTTGGTTCCGTCAAATTGAGAATGGAAATACTGTGGATTTTGGCCAGTATAGTGAAGGGGTACTCTATTTTCGAGGCAGAATTTGTGTACCTAAGGATACTGATTTGAGGCAGGCTATACTGCGAGAGGCGCATAGTAGCCCCTATGCTATGCACCCAAGTGGAAATAAGATGTACAGAGATCTTCGTGAGTGATACTGGAGGCCAGGACTTAAGCAAAAGGTGACTGACTTTTTGGGAAATGTCTGACTTGCCAACAAGTTAAAGTGGAACATCAATTGCCTTATGGGTTGCTTCAACCGATTAAGATTCCGTTGTGGAAGTGGGAAAGAGTAACTATGGACTTTATGAGTGGGCTACCCCTAACACCTTATAAGAAAGATTCAGTGTGGGTCATCTCGTATCAGTTGACCAAAACTGCCCATTTCATACCGGTTTGCACAGATTATTCATTGCAGAAACTGGCTAATTTGTACGTATCTGAGATTGTGAGATTGCATGTGGTACCAGTTTCCATAATATTTGACAGAGATCCTCGCTTCACGTCTCAGTTTTGGAATAAGCTACATGAAGCTCTGGGTACACGGTTGGACTTCAGTACTATGTTCCACCCTCAAAAAGATGATCAGTCAGAAAGGATAATTCAGATACTGGAGGACATGTTAGAGAGTTGTGTGATTCACTTTGGAGGCAGTTAGGAGGATCACTTCCTGCTAGAAGAGGTTGCGTACAACAATAGCTACCAGTCTAGCAAACAAATGACACCTTATGAAGCACTATATGTGCATATGTGTTGCACTCCGTCATGTTGGACTAAATTGGGTGAGCGGCATGTTCTGAGTCCTGAGCTAGTATCTGATACCAAAGATAAGGTTAGACTAATTCGGGATTGACTGAAGGCAGCGTCAGACAGATAGAAGTCGTATGCGGATCTAAGACGCAAAGAAATTGAGTATTCTGTGGGAGATTTTTTCTTTCTTAAGGTTTCGCCATAGAAAACGGTTCTAAGATTTGGGCGTAAGGGCAAGTTGAGCCCAAGGTTTATTGGGCTTTACTACATATTGAGACGTGTAGAACTAGTTGCCTATCAGTTGGAATTACCTCCAGAGTTAGAGTGGATTCACGATGTGTTCCACGTCTCTATGCTGAGACGCTACCACTCTGATCCTACACATGCGGTACTGGTTGAGAAAATTGAAGTTAGACCAAACCTGACTTTTGAGGAGGAACCAGTCCAAATTTTGGATCGAGAGGTAAAGGTCTTGAGA
Organism: Gossypium arboreum; assembly: GCF_025698485.1. Classification (NCBI taxonomy): domain Eukaryota; kingdom Viridiplantae; phylum Streptophyta; class Magnoliopsida; order Malvales; family Malvaceae; genus Gossypium; species Gossypium arboreum. The sequence continues at coordinate 20,471,234 of NC_069078.1, read as the reverse complement.
AGGAAATCAATTCCATTAGTAAAAGTTCTTTAGCGGAACCACAGTTCTTTGGAGGCTACGTGGGAACCCGAGGAGGCATGAGACAACAATACCCTCACCTATTCTGACCAGGTAAATTTCGAGGCCGAAATTTTCTTTTAGGAGGGTAGAATTGTAACGCCCTAATTTCTTAAATCCTGAAATCTCTGTTAAAATTTATTTTGTACATCTGTGACGTGGATGTATGTCTGCCTTAGTGGTTTAATACTTTGGGAGTGTTTGAGAGGGCATGGGTTCAAGCTCTAGCTTCAGCAAAATTTTGCTCCTAATTGAATAAATCCTTGTCTTCTGATAGTAGGCTTCTTAAAATAATGAGAGGGTGGCTTGACATAAAAAGCCAGCTAGTCTAGTGGTAAACAACGTGATACTGATGTTAAGGGACTTGAGTTCGAGTCTTATTACATGCAAGGAGTGTCTTTTTGGGAACTGCTATGTGGGTGGTTATATGGCATTGGGACTCTATTGGTCGGATGATTGAGAGAGTTTGAATCGGTCAAGTGAGGGATTAAAGGAGAGATTTGAGGAGTATTTGAGGGACTGGATCAAGGAGTGGGGGAGTGATATGGGGAGGATTTTATGGATTTGAAAGGGAGAAGAGTTGTAGCTGAGTAAGTACTTTGACCATACAAATTCGACTTTCGAGTTTAGGGAGCCTCACTTGCTTTGCATTTCGGGTTTTGGCATATTTTCGGTCTTTTCATCTTTGTTTTTGAAGCTGGGCATTACGGGATTTTGTCACTGGTACCGTTTCGAGTTTTGGTGAGTTTGATTCTATTCTTCCTTCAAGCCTTTAGTCCACCTATTTCTGTCTTTCACTCTTTCTTCTTTTTTTTCCTAATTGGTATTCTCCTTCCTAGCCGAATAAGACTTGCTTCCCCCATCACAAACCATTTTCGGTTGTTAGCTATACTTGTGGACTTCTTCTCCTCTCCTTCTCTTAACTCTTCTACTATTCTTGCTTTGGTTGAATCTTGTCAGGACCTAACCATCTCCTTCTCCTCTTTTCTTTTCTGTTCCTTGGTAATTTCTTGCTGAAGGTTTGCCGAAAACCCCTTGATTTATTACTAAGTGTTACGGTTTGTTCTCCTTAGCCGAACCTTATTAGGTTCTCCTCTCAAAGGTTCGGCTTATGTATCTTTTAGGCCGATCGATTGTGTCTTTTCTTTTCTACCATGGGGAAATATCTCTTTAATACTTCTTTTTGTACGTTTGATGCTAGGGACTCTAGTTCATAGCCAGGTGTTAGACCGACTAGCTTACCCCTACAAGTGACATCTCCTTTATTGGTAAGAACCTTAAGTCCTAGATGATTTTATGTGGGATTGTAGATTCTTACGATTTGATTAACTATGTCGTGTGAAGGTGAAGCGTTGGAAGGAATATGTGGTTTTAGGAACAAGTGGGGTATTGCGATTGTTTGTTGGTAGGTAGGTACGTTTTGGTTAAGTGTTGTAATATTATGATTTTTAAATTAACGATGGTTTAGATTAATAAATGGTTGTGTTTAACCATAGGCTCTCTACTTTGGAAGCATCTCAGCTACAACTCCGTAGCAAGTGTGTGAACACTACCCTTAGATATGTAGCAGCAAAAGCTGAAAAATCGAATGATGGGCTGTCGACACCACACAGGTGTGTGGCAAGCCGTGTAACAAACATGGTCGTGTTGTCGATGAGATGGCTACCAGCAATTCAATAGGCCGAAACGGTATTAGGCCATTTTTGGGTCAAACTGGGCCGTGTAAGCCCAATGGACCTATGGGCCCCACATGGGAAAAATGCACAAAAGTGTGGTAAAAATTGGGCCAGGTTTTGTAAACCACATGACTAAGGCCATTTTTGGGCTAGGTGGGTCATAATAGCATGTGAGCCCACATGGGCCCACAATATGGGCTATAGGCACATTGGTCAATAATTGATTATTAAGGCTGCACGGGTCACGCAAGACGACTGTGGACCTACTGTTGGGCTGGTAAGTGTAACTGGACCCTTATTTGTGTAAGTGACTGATATACCCCTATATGATGTATGCCTATTGAGTATGCCATTTTTATTGTATATGCATTTATATTACATTGCATTGCATGGGGTGGGATATATGATGTTTTCGAGGAAGTGTACTGAAATTCTATAAGCCTATTTCTGGCAGCTCTGCTGCAATTACTGTTTTGGTACGTAATCTATACGACTTGGTGTGTAGGGCTGGGTGGGTTGATTTTACCCCCACATGGTGTGTAGGGCTGGGTAGGTTGATTTTACCCCCACATGGTGTGTAGGGCTGGTATGGAGATGGTATGTAGCAGATGGTTTGGTAGGATTCTTTGTTTGCATACTATACTAGAATGGGCTAGGGCATAGACTACCTCTGTTACTAAAATGGGCTTAGGCCCAGACTGCTACCGTTACTAAAAAGAGGCTAAGGCCCTAACCGAGACTATCAGGCCTATGCCCAGTTTGCGTTTGCTCTGATTGATTGCTATTATGGGATTTCACACACTAAGTTTTTGTAAACTCACCTATTTGTTATTTATGTAGGAAAGCCCCAAGCTTAGATGGATCGAGGCAATGGAGGACTCTGTGGTGGCCACTCAACTTAGTTATTTTATTATTTATTATAATTAAGATTTTACTTTTGGGTTTTCGTTATGTAAAAAGGCCTCTTAAAATGTTATTTTAATTCGGGGAATTAATTACGTTATTTTACTTATTAGTAATAGGACTTGGATTTTTAATAAAATATAAACAAACGTTTTCTAGAAACATCATGTTTACGTAACCTAAAAAGTGGAAGTTTTCAAAACAAAATGACAAATTAACATGACTAATAATTTCTAAAACGACTTGAGTTTTCATTGAAAAAGCATCCTAAATCTTTGTTTTTAACCCTAAGAAGTTTTTATAAAGATCGGTTTTTCACCAAGTTTATATTTTGGAATAACACACCAATGTACCATCTCAGATTCGGCCATAACACCTAGGTCGAGTTTGGGGTGTTACAGTATCCGTCGTCGGACTAGGGTTATGAGGCATTACAGGACATATCGAAATATTTTATGATCAATTCACAAACATCATCACACATCACAGCATCATAGTCAAACATCAACATAGAGTCCCTTTCTTAGGTCAACGAGACCATAAACATACTTTAAGAAGGGGTCGGGACTAAATTGATCTCATACAAAATTTTTCGAAACTAAACAATTTTTCTAAGTTACAAAGGTTACACGCCCATGTGAACAGGCCGTGTGCCTCACACGGCATTAGAAACGCCCGTGATCTAGGGCATGGCAAAACAGGGCATACATACTGACTTATCCACACGGCCACAAGACACGCCCGTGTGCCAGGCCGTGTGAAAATTAGAGAGGTTACTGACTTGGCCACATGGCCGACCACACGCCTACGTGCAAGCCTGTGTAGCACTTATATGGCCAGTAGGCACGCTCGTGTGTCTCGGCCATGTAAAACCTGTAGGGTATACTGACTTTAAATCGAAGGGTGCCCCAGGGGACACACGGCCGTTGTACATGACCATGTATCGCACACGGCTGAGACACACGTCCGTGTCTCTGCCCATGTGGACAAAATGTAACACCTCTTACCCAAGTCCTAGGCCGGGACCGGACACAAGGCGTTACCTGACTTAATTGCATGCATACAATCATTTCTGAGTTATAAAAACTAGATCAAATTTAAAACTTTTCAATAATTGTCTAAAAGACCTGGATATGGGCCTACAAGGTCCAAAATAGGCTTTGAAAATAGTACGGGGATAGTCCCAACATTTTTGGAAACTTTGAAAAAAATGCCACTTGAAACAGGGGCACACGGCCTAAGAAAAATAGGGACACGCCCTTCTCCCTTACCCTCGTGGAATTATTTTCTAATTTGAACCTACAAGGGTTTTCACACGGCCGGACACACACCCGTGTCTATAGCCCGTGTCCCTCACACGGCCATCCATGCCTATGTTGTAGCCCGTGTGTAAAAACCTTGACATTATGTTTCTGACGTCAGCAACCAATTAGGGGCACACGGCCAAGGCACTCGCCCATGCCCAGGGGCCGTGTTCTCCATACGGTTGAGACACACGGCCGTGTCTCTGCCCGTGTTTTTACTACCACACACATTGACTTGCAAATTCAAGGTACAGGGGACACACAGTCGGACAACACTCCCACCGTGTGTCGAACACAGCCTAGACACACACCCGTGTGTCTACCCGTGTGGACAAAAATAAGGCTATCTACCAAGCCTTTTTGTCACCCTTGCTTATACCAATCTACAATGTAACCCATACCACCAATCCACAGAGCAATACAAAGCCAATTCAACCACAACAAGCTATCTAGAAACAAGCCCATTACACTTTAAAAATCCAAAATTCATGCAATTTGCCCATCCATGAAACATCATCAATTGCATATCACAGATAAATGTTAGCCATTATTTGTGGCCTTATACGAAATAAAGGGTTTCATCCCAAGCTAACCCATTTGGCCAAATCATAAAGACACAAAACAAAAAACACAAAGTCTTATACATGCCATAATCAAAATAAAAGAACTAACTATACTAAGTGCTTCAAATGATAGTGTGAACGAGGCCTCTGACTGTATCTGATCCACGGGCTAATTTGGCGACACTACAAGGAAATGAAAAGGAAAATAGGTAAGCATAAAGCTTAGTAAGTCTCATGTAAATAATGTAATAGCTACAAGTTACCATAAGGGAACATACTCCTAACATAACTCAATTTGCACACGAAAGTGAGGATTCATAAATATTAATTGTTCATATTCATCTCTCACCAAGCATACAACGTTGATTGAATTCACATTTAATACTTCATGTAAAATACACAAATGGTCATAAGCATAACTTACTCACTTTCCTTTCATACTAAACATACAACGTAATTGAAGCTCGTATTTCGAAATTCTCATTTAGGTACCTGTACCACTCACCACATGGTCATAAGTTCTCGCATTTTGATATAAATCATAAATCTTTCGCTGAACCATTTGGAATACTACAGGATATTCATTAGCCCCAAACATGGGATAAGATGATGACGCCATGTCCCAGACATGGTCTTACGCTGGCTAGCACATCAAAGTCGATGCCATGTCCCAGACAGGTCTTACACTGACACGCAACAAGTCGACGCCATGTCCTGCATGTGTTTTACACTAGCTTGTATATCTCGAGGCCGATGCATGTCCCGGACATGTCTTACACTAGCTCTAAGGAACAACACCAATCCATCCTGAACTTGGTAGTTAAACTCTATTGCGGTGACGATACTGTAGGAGAGGTCCTGCGGCAAAATAGCTCGACGCTAGGATGATAAAAAGCTTAACACCTCTCATTCTTATTACTTTTCAATATGAAAAAGTAATAAGAATGAAAAATGATGATAATGAAAACGGGAGAATTTATAATTTCGATCCATACCGTAACATCTTTTTGAATGCAGACAATTAGAATTGGTATTTTCCCCATCATCATTATCATCATAATTATTGTGAAGAAATGTCCACAATAATTAGTCTTGGGCATTTTATTTGTGAAAATGTATGTCTAGGCAAAAGCGGACTCGATTTTGCTGATGCATGTCCCAAACATGTCTCACACTGGCTGGTATATCTCGAGGCCGATGCATGTCCCAGACATGTCTTACACTGGCTCTTAATATGTGGCTGATGCATGTCCTAAACATGTCTTACACTAGCACACATATCACCTAATGTCTTGGCATGAATATCCAAATCTATTCCCAATGTTCAACCGGAAGTCTTGATTATACAAATTCTTATTCACAATGCCAATCAATAATTCATACCATACTAATCGTACAATACAATATAATGTTGAATTAACATTATTTACGTACAACTTACCTTGGCTTACAAAAGGTGAGCAACTAATCGGCCTAATCCACAAGCCTAGCCTTTCCCCAGTCCAAGTTTGGTTTTTGTATTTCTTGATCTAACATAATAAAAATTCACTTATTTAATCACTAAATAAATTTAGACAATCAAGAATTCTCATTTTTGGCAAAATAACCATTTTACCCCTAGGCTTGAAAATTAATTTTTATCAAATTTCTTCATGTCATAAGCCTAGCCGAACCCTTTTTACTCTTATAGCAACCCAAAATTACCATTATTTCACAAAAGTACCATCTATTTTACAAACTTTACAAAATGGTCCTATTAGGGTTTTCATGAGAAGTCTTTTCACGAAAGTTATTTATTTAACAACCAAGGTTCATTTTCTTCCATAAAAACTCAGCAAACATCATAAATTCTTTCATGTTAAATCCCTAGACTATAAACCATTTTGCAAAATAGTCCCCTCAATAGAGAGCTCATGCTACAAGGGTTCCAAAGGTACCAATATCATCAACAATAATCATCTAAATCTCTTACTTGTGAGAGGTATAAGTGGCTGAAAGTTTCATGCTTCCAAAAACCCCATTCTTGCTGAAAATTTCGGTGGCGAAAAAAGGAAAAATGAAAAAGATGATGGCTAGTCACTAGGGTAATATTTTATTACACATTAAGTCACCTACCCCTTGACCATTTGATTTTCTTGTCCCTTTTGGCTGACCATCAGCTTTTATAGGGCCTAATTGCACTTTAAAGACCTCAAATTTTGGTTCTCTAGCTATTTGACACATTTGGCTAGTAAAACAAAACTTTTGCCCTTTATGTGATTTAGTCCTTTTTTGCAATTAGACTCACAAACTCAAAAATTAATCCACCAAATTTTTCATACACTCACATAATCATACTATGACACCATAATAATAACAAAAATAATTTCTCAGCCTCGGATTTGTGGTCCCAAAACCACTACCCTGACTAAGCCTAAAATCAGACCGTTACAGAAAAATAAGCTATTTGCAATGCCAATATGCCACCCATTTTGGGTCCTCCCTACAAGCATAAATTAAGCACATCTCATGACCCAAAGGTAGCAAAAAATATACTAAATCATGCACAAATTAACCCATGATATCATCATTCATTCCCATATACAAATCCAACTCAAACATACCAATTCAAAGTACTAACTTCATAACAAAACATATGATTCATACATCATATTAATCCGTTTCAATTCATAGCATTTCACATTATATCAACTTTCCAAAATTGACTATTTCATTTAGCCATTCAAGAGCACATCAAAACATACCATTTTTGAACACAAAGCATATATCAAATTTCATTCATAATCTCATCCATAACCAAGCCATATCACATGGCTAGATATACACATCTCAAAACATATCCAAAGTTCTCTAGCCTGTACATGCCATACTTTAATATTCATATTTTCAAAAGGTACCAAAACAGAGTTCGATAGTGTGGTGATGATCCTCAACAATCCCTGAGCTTCCAATAGCTTCGATATCTAGAAAATAATGCAAACACACACAAAGTAAGCTTTCAAAAGCTTCGTAAGCCATATACAAATAAACTTATTACATATAAACCAAATCATTCATGTATATCATGGCATAACATAATAGCAATTTCATATTTCTCATTTAGCTCAATTGTTCATAATCAGTTACTTATAAGTGCATTACATTTCCATGTAGCTCATATATCAAAAGATTATATTTATCCTCACCTTTCATTGCCAAATTCTATATATAGTTCATACGTACCTGAAGCGGATATACATTCACATAATCATTTGTTTCTTGGAATGCCAGTTGAACTCTTCGGAATCAATAAGGACACTCTGATAGCTCGAAAAGCTTGTACAATGCCAACATCCCAGACGTGGTCTTACATGTAATCAAATATCGATGCCACTGTCCCAGACAGGGTCTTACACAAAAACATATATGATGCCAATGTCCCAGACATGGTCTTACACGTAAATCTCAAATCGATGCCAACGTTCCAGACGTGGTCTTACATGATAACTCATATCGAAATCCTATGTCATGACATATGTATCCTAACTATTGCTACGGTTCGTATGAGACTTTTCAGACGTCGTCGCATTATTAAAACTTTCTCTTATTTCACATATTCATCTTCCATATTCATTCATCACAATTCAAACACATATAAGCATAAATTAAGCAACTCAAATACATTTATTTGTATATCAACTTACCTCGTACACAAATGAACGGATTTAACCGACTACTCGACCACTTTCGACTTTCCCCGATCTAATTTTGTTTTCTTTGGTTCTTGATCTATACACATTCAAATTTAACTCTTTTATTCAACAAATCATTCAATTCAATCCATTTACACATATTTAGGGCATTTTACAAATTAGCCTCATATTTTCACATTTTAACACTTAAGTCTATATTTCATAAAATCACAAAATATGCATAATTTCATTAAACATATGCCTAGCCGAATTTTTCTTTAGCTCATATAAGCCCAAATATTTCATTTATTTTACATTTTAGTCCCTCAATTTCTCATTTTCACATATTAGTCCAAAATACTCAAAATCATCAAAATTTTAAATACAAAACATATTAACCTAGCACATATATTTCATTTTCTATCAACTAACATCACAAAGCTTCAATTTCATCAATATCATAACTCAAATTATCTTCAAATTTAGAAATTGAGACATGGGCTTGATAGATTACTAAGCAACATCTCAAAAACGTAAAAATTATCGAAAACTGAACAAAGAACATACCTTAATCAACAATCAAAAGTGTCGAACCATAGCTTCATCTTTTCTTTTATTTTTCTTTAAAATTTCAGAAAAAATAAAGTAATAATGCACTAATTCCATGCTTTGTTTTATTAATTTAATAACATTAATACACATTTTACTAAAATAGCCTTATCATTATTATTTAAAATCCACTAACCCTTGGCATATATGTCCATTCAAAAATTCAATGGTATAATAGCAACATAAGGACCTCACATTTAATAAGACATTGTGTTTAAGCACTTTTAACATATAGCATGCTAATTTTGCATTTTATGCGATTAAGTCTTTTTTCTCTAATCGAACACACAAACGTTAAAATTTTCATATGAAATTTTCACACATATTAATTCACATATTATAAGCACAGAAAATAATATTAAAATATTTTTTGACTCAGATTTGTGGTTCTGAAACTACAGTTCTGACTAGGGTCTAGACCGGGCTATTCCAGAACCCTTCTACAAAGCGCCAATAGTAACCCGCCAACCCCAGAAAGTTGCAGATCTTAGACACGTTCTTTGGCCATTTCCAATCGAACACCGCCTCAATCTTATGAGGATCAACTCGTATCCCCTAATCAAAAACCACAAGTCCCAAATATGTTACTTCTTGGAGCTAGAACTCACACTTGCTGAACTTTGCATATAGTTGTTTCTCACGATGAATCTGTAGTACCACCCTCAGATGCTTATCGTGCTCGTCCTTAGACCTTGAATACACTAAGATATCATCGATGAACACCACTACAAATCGATCCAGGTAGGGCTGGAACACTCAGTTCATCAAGTCCATAAATGTCGTTGGTGCATTAGTCAAACCAAAGGGCATAACTAGGAACTCATAATGACCATAATGAGTCCTAAATGTCGTCTTATACACATCAGCCTCTTTAACCCTCAATTGATGATAACTCAAACGTAGATCAATCTTGGAAAACACAGAAGCCCCTCTGAACTGGTCAAACAGATCATTAATTCTTGGAAGTGGGTGCTTATTCTTGATTGTCAGCTTGTTCAACTGTAGATAATTGATACACATCCGCATGGATCTATCCTTTTTCTTTACAAACAGTATCGGTGCTCCCCACAAAGACACACTCAGACAGATGAACCCACGATCCAACAACTCCTGAATCTAAGCCTTAAGCTTCGTAAGCTCTTTCGGTGCCATTCGTTAAGGGGCGATAGACACCGGAACTGTACCCTGAATAAGTTCGATCTCAAATTCCACCTCTCGATTTGGAGGCAAACCCGGTAGCTCCTCAGGAAAGACATCCAAAAAATCCCTCACAGTTCTAATGTCCTTTACAGAAGAATCCCCATAATCAGAAACACTTACATAGGCCAAATACGCCTCACATCCTTTCCGAACCAACTTTTTTGCCACTAACACTGAAATCACATTAGTCGAAAAATACTGACATTCTGCAATCACAACTACCTCGTTGCCCTCCTCGGTTCTCAAAACGACCCTCTTAGTCACATAGTTCAGACTTACTTGATGCTTGACCAACCAGTCCATCCCAAGAATCAAGTCGAACTCCCCAAACAGAAGCTCCATCAGATCAGCCATAAATACTGTCCCTTGAACCTCTAACGGGACGTCTCTATATAGTCTACTAACCCGGATAGATTGCCCCAAAGGACTCAATATAGTTACCTCACTATAAGTACTCTCAACTTGAGTCCATAAAGTTTCAGACATAATACTTGCTATGTATGAGTGTGTAGAGCCTATGTCTATCTGTGCAAGATAAGGTACATTATATATTAAAAACGTACGCGTAATGACATCTGGAGTATCTCTATCCTCTTATCGATGAGAAGCATAAACAAGAGAAGGCTGCCTCGCTTTAGTTTTCCCAGCACCTCTGCCTGGTGCTCTCTATCCACAGCCCATGCCATTATCATGATCCTTAGGTGGTTGCCGAATTACCCTCGGCGACTATGCAGTACTAGAACTCGGAGCTTGCATATGATCGGCCCTTAGCGAACACTCACAAATGTTGTAACACCCTTAGCCCGTAACCGACATCGAATTAGGGTTACGAGGCATTACCAAACAGATAGAACATTTCGGACCAATTCAGAATCACAGGTATTATTTAACATCATTTCATAAGCAATCATCTCTAAACATAGTCTACGAGACCTAAAACATACATTTAAGGAAAGGTCAGAACTAAATCGAACCTATTCAGAATTTTCAGAACTTAACCAATTCTTTCAAACTGTTAAAGTCACACGCTCGTGCGACTAGGGCGTGTGTCACACACGGGCACTAGACACGCCCATGTGAACTAGCTGTGCCAAAAATAGGTCCTATACTGACTTTTTCACATGGCCAATATGTACGCCTGTGTACTATGGCTGTGTGATACTTATCTAGCTACTGACTTTAGCCCACGGCCATATGACACGCCCGTGTCCCCTGACCGTGTGGCACCAAGCAGGCTTGGTTTAAGCCAAATTTGCACCCCTTTTTGGGTCCAATCTTACAAGCAATAATATACAACATTCATGCCAAAATTTCTAACCAATTCCATGCTCAAAACATGCTTCATTATAACAAAAACATATTAGCTCATAAAACACTACAACCATACATCATTTGGCACCATCAACCAAATACTAAAACTATATACAACATTTCATTTGCTAGCCAACTATCATGGCGTAATATATACACATGAAAACTTATATACATAGACCTTCTAGCCTATACATGCCATACTTTCAAATATGTACACTTTCAAAAGTACCAAAATGAGACCGATAGTGTGGTGACGATCCTCGACTATCCCCGAGCCTTCAGTAGCTATGATAACTGTAAAACAGAAAGTAAACACACAAAGTAAGCTACAAAGAGCTTAGTAAGCCAAATACAATTGGTCCAACTACTAAAGCAAATAAGTACAATTCAACTATAAAGATTCATAACCATTTCATAGAATAATTCATAAACTTAACCATGCTCCTTTGTTTGCATATATGTCATGCTTCATTTCCATACATATTTCACAGAGACAGAGTTTTTCATATTTAGAAATTTAGTACGATACAAACGCACCTGTATAGGTTGTATATTTCATATATTCAATCTCAGATTTCGTACGCTATCATCAGAAGGGTCAAAAACGATACAGATCCTCATAAACAAGTACAATGCCGACGTCCCGGACGGTCTTACCTGTAATTCAATATCGATGCCTCTGTCCCATACAGGGTCTTACACGAAATCAGATATGATGCCAATGTCCCAGACATGGTCTTATATATAAATCTCAATCGAGGCCTGTGTCCTAGACACGGTTTTACATGATGTCTCAGATAGATGTCAACTTTTCTTAGAAACATACAGAGCTTTTCAGATACTAATATATTATCATGCTTTACTCCAAATATATTTATCTGGCACTCAACGCCATCCAATACAGATTACAGTTTATATGTGTGAAATTTATTTCAATTAACACGTAATTGTAATTTGACTTACCTCGGGCAGATTTCAGATAAAACGAGTCGTCTATTTAACTATTTTGGACTTCCCCCGATCTAAGTTTGATTTTCTCTGTTCTTGATCTAATACAATACAAATTCAACCATTCAATCATTCATTTCATTCAATTTAATCCATGAACACGTATTTAGCATACTTTTCATTTTAGCCCTTACATTTTCACACCTTGACAATTTAATCCATTTTTCTCAAAATCATAAATATGCAAAATTCACCAGGACTTTAGCTTAGCCGAATATACATGGCTTCCATACAAGTCCAAATAACACATTTAATTCACAATTTAGTCCCTCAAAACTCATTTTTACAATTTAGCCCAAATACGTCATTTCATCAAAAATTCAAGACAAAACACGATAATCTCACATATATCTTTCATAATCCATATAAGAACACTACAAAGCTCATATAATCATCAATGGTACATTTTATAATCTTCAACAAAAATAGAAATTTAGACATGGGTTTTGAAGAACACAAAGCAACGATCACTGAAACGTAGAAATTATCAAAAACCGAGCAAAATAAGCTCACCTATTAAGACATGCAATAGCCGAACATGAAAATGCTTCAATGGCTTCTTCTTTCTCTAATTTTTGGCTAAACAAGGTGAAAATGCATGGCCATTTTATGTTTATTTTATTATATCACTAATTATTTTACTATTTCCCATTTTTCCCTTGAATAATAAACATTAAACTTACCAACTCTATGTCCATGTTTGTCCACCACTAAGATAAATGGTCAATTTGACATGCAAGGACCATTATTTTAAAAGCCAAGCCAATAGGTGCTTTCACATTTAGCACTCAGTTTTTATACTTTATGCAATTTAATGCTTTTTCATAATTAAGCACAAAAGTAGACAAATTAAATCATAGAAATTTCACAGAAATAAATTTACGTATCACAGACACAAAAAATAATATTAAAATATTTTTTAAACTCGAATTTATGGTCCCGAAACCACTATTCCTTCTAGGGTCAAAACCGGACTGTTACAATTCTCCCCCCTTAGGGATTTTCGTCCCCGAAAATCTTACCATTAAGCATATTCAGATATTGTTGTTTCATTGCATCCTCGGGCTCCCACATAGCCTCTTCTACGCTTTGACGATTCCACATCACTTTAAATAGAGGAATTTTCTTATTTCGTAACTCTTTAATCTCACGGGGTAAAATACGGATCGACTTTTCTTTGTAAGTCATATTAGATTGGATTTCAATCTCAGAAGGGGATATCACATGAGACGGATCAGATCTATACTGTCGAAGCATCGATACAAGAAATACATTATGAATCTTTTCTAACTCAGGTGGTAGCCTCAATCTATAAGCAACCGGCCCAATTCACTCGGTGATTTCATACTGTCCAATGAACCTTGGACTCGACTTCCCCTTTTTACCAAATCGAAACAGTTTCTTCCACGGAGATACTTTCAGAAACACTTTATCGCCGATCTCAAATTCAATATCTTTACGTTTTAAATCTACATAAGATTTCTAATGTTCAGAGGCAGCTTTCAAACTATCTCGGATTACTTTCACCTTCTGTTCTGTTTCTTTTATCAAATCAATACCGTAAATCTTATTCTCACTGAGCTCAGACCAGTATAATGGAGTTCTACACTTTCTACCATATAAGGCTTTGTACGGTGCCATTTTGATGCTCGATTCAAAACTATTATTATAAGCGAATTCAATGAAAGGTAGATATTGTTCCCACACACCTTCAAACTCGAGAATGCAACATCTTAACATATCCTCGAGTATCTGAATAATCCGTTCTGATTGACCATCTGTTTGTAGATAAAAACCGATGCTAAAATGCAATTTAGTACCCAGAGCATCTTGCAATTTCTTCTAGAATCGCGATGTAAATCTCGGGTCTCTATCAGATACTATTGACAATGGCACATCGTGCACAGGTCTCTATCAGATACTATTGACAATGACACGCCGTGTAATCTCACAATATTAGAAATATATAACTCAGCTAGCTTATCCAGCGAATAATCAAACCTGAAATAATTATAACCCAAATTGCATCTTTCTTTTTCGGTGACAGAGGCAAACCCGAAACAAAATCCATTGTCATTCAATCCCATTTCCACTTCGGAATCATAATCGGTTGTAAAAACCCAGATGGCACTTGATGCTCAGCTTTAACTAGCTGATAGATTAAACATCTAGTAACAAAGTCAGAAATATCTCTTTTCATTCCCGGCCACCAATATAGTTGTCTCAAATCGTTATACATTTCTGTACTTTCTGGATGTACAAAAAATCTACTACTGTGAGCTTCACTCAAAATCGTTTGAATCGAATCTAGATTTCTTGAAATACAAAGTCTATTTTTGAACCTTAAACAGTCATCATCATCTATTCAAAATTCAGAATCAGAATTACACTGAGTTCGTTTAGCCATAATCTCATTATCAACCTTTTAAGCTTCGATAATCTGTTGTAAAAACAAAGGTCTCAATTTTAATTCAGCTAAAACTGAACCATCATCAGGTTAAACTAAATGAGCATTCATTGTAAATAACGATTTTCGACTCAAAGCATCAACAACCACATTTGCTTTTCCCGGGAGATAATCAACCACAAGTTCGTAGTCTTTTAGCTGTTCTAACCATCTTCTCTATTGCAAATTCAAATATTTTTGCGTCATTAAATACTTCAGACTTTTATGATCAGAAAACACGTAACATATCTCACCAAACAGATAGTGACACCAGATATTCAAAGTAAATACAATGGCAGCTAACTCAAGGTTGTGTGTTGGATAGTTCTTCTCATACGGCTTTAATTGTCTCGAAGCATAAGCAACAACTTTTCCTTTTTACATTAAAACACAACCGAGTCCATTCAACGAAGCATCGCTGTAAATAACGAATTCTATTCATCAAATCCATAAAGATAGCAGGTGCATTCGTTAATCCAAAAGGCATAACTAAAAGTTCATAATGCCTGTACCTCGTTCTAAAAGCAGTTTTCGGAATATCAGAATCCTTTACTTGCAACTGGTAGTAACCCGATCTCATATCTATCTTAGAAAACATAGTAGCACCTTTCAACTGATCAAATAAGTCATCAATTCTAGGTAGAGGGTATTTGTTCTTTACAGTTACTTTATTAAGTTGACGGTAATCAATACACATTCTCATTATGCCATATTTCTTTTTCACAAACAGAACAGGAGCACCCCATGGTGAAAAGGTCGGTCTAGCAAACCCTCGATCAGTCAATTATTGCAACTAAGATTTTAATTCCTTTAACTCTTTAGGAGCCATTCTATACGGGGTTATTGAAATTATAGTAGTACCAGGTAGTCATTTAATGCCAAACTCGACTTCTCTAATTGGAAGCAAACCAGGTAGTTCTTCAAGAAACACATCAAAGAAGCCACAAACAATAGGCACTAATTCAACTTTCTTATCATTCACTTTCGAATCTAACACTTAAGCTAGGTAGGCTTCATAACCTTTCTTCACATATTTTTGTATTTTCATTGTAGATACCACAGTTGGTAGTCCATTCAGATCACTAGACTCAATTCGGATAATTTCATCATTCTTACACCTTAAATCAATGACTTTCCATTTGTAATTCACAATAGCATCGTGCAAAGTTAACCAGACCATTCCTAGAATTATGTTAAATTCATCGAAAGGTAAAAGCATCAGATTAGCAGGAAAACAGATATCTCGTATCATTAACAGGCAATTCTTGTAGACTTTATCAACCAAGACACTTTTTCCTAAGGGGTTCGATACCCTAATTACGAATTCAGTAGACTCTACAGGCAAAGTCTTACCATGCACTCTATTCATACAGATATAAGAATACGTTGATCCAGGATCTATCAGTGCAATCACAGAAGTATCATAGAGAGTAAAAGTACCAGTAATCACGTCTGGAGACAAGGCTTCCTCACGAGCTCGGATAGCATAGGCTCTAACAGGTGCTCTGGCCTCAGATCTAACAATAGTATCTCTAGTAGTTCTTTGACCACTACTTGCATTTCTTGCATTTCTAGAAGGTCTACCTCTCATTGATGTGTTACTCAATCTCGGATTCTGTACATTCTCTCTCTCAGCAGGTTCAAAAAAATCTCTTACAAAATGATCAAAAGATCCACATAGAAAATAAGCTCAGTCATTCAATCTACAATTTCCAAGATGTCTTTCACCACAGTGTTTACATTTAGGTTTCTCATATCGGACATTTCCAACACTTGCAACAGATATAGCAGGGGCTCTGGAGTTCGAATACGATCTAGCTCTATCTCGGTTCAAATGTCACACATTAGCATTTGAACAGTTACGATCATCTCAGAATTTCTTTGACCCAGACTGAAATGATTTACTTGAAGATCTCTTTCTAGCATCTTTGGCTTCAGAATCAGCTTTTCTTTTCTCTTTAACTAATTCTTCGGCTTTACAAGCTCTCTCAATGAGTACTACCTTTTCTTTAATCTCCAGAATCCCCACTAACAAACGAATATCTTTATTTAGTCCATCTTCAAACCTTTTGCACATTATGGCCTTATTCGATACACATTCCTGAGCATACTAGCTCAATCTCACAAATTCACATTCATATTCAATAACAGACATACAACCTTGTTTAAGCTCGAGAAACTCTTTACATTTCTGACCAATGAATCTTTGGATAATGTATTTCTTTCAGAATTTAGCTTGGATGAAATCCTAAGTAACCCGTTCACTCGGAACCACAGATATTAAAGTTTTCCACCAATGATATGCTATATCTCTTAGCAGTGAAATGACACATTTAACACATTCTTCAGGATTTAGAGACATTTCATCAAACACTCATATTGTATTCTCTAACCAGAATTCAGCTATTTCAGTATCATCATTCGTTGTAGCTTGAAATTCTTCAGCCCTATACTTTCTAATCTTATCAACCGGTGGTCTACTTAGTTGAACCGGACTCACCAAGGGCATAGCAGGAATTTGAGAAGAATTAACTGGGGGTGGAGGTTTTTGTACAGTTGGATTGGTTCTAATGTATTGGGTGAACCGTTCATTCATCATCTTACAGAAGGCTTGCTTAGCCTCACCATCAAGGCTACTCGTAGCTGGTCTAGAATCAGGTTGCACAGTCCCTTGTGCAGGAGCAGGCGCATTGCTTTCAACCTTGTCAGCTACAGCTCTATCGGGATCCATTTGCTATATAACAGTACATTTCAATGTCAGGAGTCATCACACTATCACAGATTCACATATATGGCATGTATAGCTAGACTCACATACGCTATGGTAGTCCTAGAATCGACTAAAACATGGCTCTGATACTAATAAAATGTAATAGCCCTAACACGTAACCGACATCCAATTAGGGTTACGAGACATTACCAAATAGATAGAACATTTCAGACCAACTCAGAATCACAGATATTATTTAACATCATTTCATAAGCAATCATCTCTAAATATAGTCTATGAGACCTAAAACATACATTTAAGGAAAGGTCGAAACTAAACTGAACCTATTTATAATTTTCAGAACTTAACCAATTGTTTCAAACTGCTAAAGTCACACGCCCATACGACTAGGCCGTGTGTCACACACAAGCACTAAACACGCCCATGTGAACTAGCCGTACCAAAAATAGGCCCTATACTAACATTTTCACACGAAAAATAGGCACGCCCGTGTACTATGGCTGTGTGATACTTAGCTAGCTACTGAATTTAGCCCACGGCCATATGACACGCCCATGTGTCAAGACCGTGTGGTCCTTAGGAGAATACTACTTTTCTTACACGGCCACAAGGCACGCCAGTGTCCCCTAACCGTGTGGCACCAAACAGGCTTGGTTTAAGCCAAATTTGCTACCCCTTTTTAGGTCCAATCTTACAAGCAATAATATACAACATTCATACCAAAATTTCCAAGCAATTCCATGCTCAAAACATGCTACATTATAACAAAAACATATTATCTCATAAAACACTACAACCATACATCATTTGGCACCATCAACCAAATACTAGAACTATATACAACATTTCATTTGCTAGCCAACTACCATGGCATAATATATACACATTAAAACTTATATACATAGACGTTCTAGCCTATACATGCCATACTTTCAGATATGTACACTTTCAAAAGTACCAAAATGAGATCGATAGTGTGGTGACAATCCTCGACTATCCCCGAGCCTTCGGTAGCTACGATAACTGTAAAACAGACAGTAAACACACAGAGTAAGCTACAAAGAGCTTTGTAAGCCAAATATAATTGGTCCAACTACTAAGGCATATAAGTACAATTCAACTATAAAGATTCATAACCATTTCATAGAATAATTCATAAACTTAACCATGCTCCTTTGTTTGCATATATGTCATTCTTCATTTCCATGCATATTTCACAGAGATAGAGTTTTTCATATTCAGAAATTTAGTACGATAGAAATGTACCTGCATAGGTTATACATTTCATATACTCAATATCAGATTTCGTACGCTATCATCAGAAAGGTCAAAAACGATACAGGTGCTCATAAACAAGTACAATGCCGACGTCCCAGACGTGGTCTTAAATCTAATTCAATATCGATGCCTCTGTCCCATATAGGGTCTTACACGAAATCAAATATGATGCCGATGTCCCAAACATGGTCTTATACGTAAATCTCAATCGAGGCATGTGTCCCGGACATGGTCTTACATGATGTCTCAGAAAGATGTCAACTTTTCTTAGAAACATACAGAGCTTTTTAGATGCTAACATATTGTCATGCTTTACTCCAAATATATTTATCCAACACTCAAGGCCATCCAATATAGATTACAGTTTATATGTGCAGAATTTATTTCAATTAACACGTAATTGTGATTTGACTTACCTCGGATGGATTTCAGATAAAACAAGTCGTCTATTCAACCATTCAATCATTCATTTCATTTAATTTAATCCATGAACACATATTTAGCCCACTTTTCATTTTAGCCCTTACATTTTCACACTTCGACAATTTAATCCATTTTTTACAAAATCACAAATTTGCAAAATTCACCAAGACTTTAGCTTAGCCGAATATACATAGCTTCCATACAAGTCCAAATAACACATTTAATTCACAATTTAGTCCCTCAAAACTCATTTTTACAATTTAGCCCAAATACCACATTTCATAAAAAATTCAAGAACAAAACAAGATAATGTCACATATATCTTTCATAATCCATATAAGAACACTACAAAGCTATATAATCATCAATTGTACATTTTATAATCTTCAACAAAAACAAAAAAATTAGACATGGATTTTGAAGAACACAAAGAACGATCAGCGAAACATACAAATTATCAAAAACCGAGCAAAATAAGCTCACCTATTAAGACATGCACTAGCTGAACATGAAAATGCTTCAATGGCTTCTTCTTTCTCTAATTTTCGACTGAACAAGTTGAAAATGCATGGCCATTTTATGTTTATTTTATTATATCACTAATTATTTTACTAGTTCCCATTTTTCCCTTGAATAATAAACATTAAACTTACGAACTCTATGTCCATGTGTGTCCACCACTAAGATAAATGGTCAATTTGACATGCAATGACCTTTATTTTAAAAGCCAAGTCAATTAGTTGCTTTAACATTTAGCACTCGACTTTTATACTTTATGCAATTTAATCCCTTTTCATAATTAAGCACAGAAACAGACAAATTAAATCACAAAAATAAATTCACATATCACAGACACAGAAAATAATTTTAAATTATTTTTAAGACTCGAATTTGTGGTCTAAAACCACTATTCCGTGTAGGGTCAAAATTAGACTGTTACAAATGCGGTGCTCAATCGACCCACATCTCAAACATGCCCTAGTCATCCTCCAACATTCGCCCGGATGGCGTCTACCACAATCCCCAAAAGGACATTCCCAGGAGGTGCGATAGGAGGCCCAACTCTAGCTGGCCCATCAGATCTGGCCTGTTTCTTAGGCCTCATCATAGAACTCGAAGGCTCTTAATCCTTTTTATTCTTACCTCTCTCCTTATCCCAATTGTGGCGCTTAGTGCACTTCACCTCCTTGGCGACCTTCACCTTCTCTACCTGTAACACCTCGAATTTGGGCCTTGAGTGCAGGTCCGTAAGGAGGTTGTATATAGGTATTTAATTGTGCAACGAAATGACACAATTAAATGTCAGATTTGGTGGTTAATGGCCCTGAGAAGTGTTAAAGAAATCTTGGGTTCAAACTTGGGCTTTAGCAAAAATTTTGGTATTAAGTGAAAAAAAACCTGGATGCTTGGATGAGAGCTTTTAAATTATTGTGTTAAATAAATGACACAAGGAAGCTTGTAGTCTAGTGGTTGTGGCGTCATTAAGGTTGTATGGGAGCCTGGGTTCAAGCCTTGGCTCTTGCAATTTATTTTGGTTTTTTTTTAAAGGAACCTGGACTTTGCCCTTTAGACCTTATAATTAATTGGGGATAAAAAATGACACAAAAAGCCTTATGGCTTAGTGGTAAGTAGCGTGTGGAGCATCTGAGGGGAGGCATGGATTCGAATCCCATGGCAAGCAAGGAGCATTTATTTTGCTAACAGGGGGCAGCAAGAGTTGGTGTTGAATTTAAACTCTGATGTTGGAGGGATCCCACATCGGGAAGCTAACATAAGAGTGGATATGAAGCTGGGTTTAAATAGAGGGAACTATGAGGCGAGTAAAGGTACCTTTCTTGGCTGATCCCTTTCGCTGTATGGCGTCCTCGTTTGGGTTGGGCGTCGGCTAAGAGTGCTCGGAGCGTGGATTAACTCCAGTCTCCTATCAGGTGTGTATTTCTCACTACTCTAGCTGTAGGATGGCTACTTCGGGCCGAAAGGGGCTATGTAGACCCAATGGGCCTACAGGCCCAATTGGATAAGTTGTTTGATTGTGTAGTAAATGTTGGACTAGGCTAGGTGAATCTCATATTTGGGGCTAGATTTGGGCTAAAAGGGCCACACGAGCGTGTGGGCCCATTTGGGCCGAGAATGGGCTTTAGGGCCATTTGTATTGTTATCCCTGTTTAGAATACTTTAGTTTACCAATTATTGAAATGCCCTCGACTTGTAAAATTACCAAAGTACCCTCGATTTATAAAATTATCGTTTTACCCTCGATTTACAAAATTACCATTTTACCCTCAGTTTACAAAACTACCGTTTTACCCTCGATTGTGAAATTATTGAAATACCCTCAGAGGATAGAATTACCAAAATACCCCTAGTTTGTAAAATTACCAAAATACCCACGGTTTGTGAAATTATCGAAATACCCTCAATTTGTAAAATTACCAAAATACCCCTAATTTACAAAATTACGAAATACCCTTGACTTTCTAAAATTATAGAAATACCATTGGTTTACAAAATTCTTGAAATACCCTTGGTTTGTAGATTTACCAAAACACCCTTGTAGGATGAAATGACTAAAATACCCCTAATAGGTAAAAAGACCGTAAAGCCCCTTTAGGGTAAAGTGACCGTAATACCCCTGTATGGTAAAATGACGAATATGCCCTTATGTTCCATATGACTGATGTGCTTAGGATTTACATATATTGATATTGGATTAGTTAAGTTTGAGTGATAGGTGGTGGTTATCGTAGGTGATTGATTTTGGAAACATTTCAACTTCAACCCAAAATAGGTGTGTAATAACCCTCGCAGTAGCTTAGATTAATATTCGCCGAAAAGCCGAAATGCTAAAATTCTGGCATTTCGGGAACTTGTGATTTTGCCTTTGCTTAAAGATGCGATAGATACGATATGATCGGTGTTTGGATCGATGGAGCAGGTAAGAGCGTAATTTTGTGCACGATGGTAAGTTGGGCCTCAATGGGCTAGAATCGGGCCCAATAGGCTTTCGGGCCCATTTGAGTAAAACTAATAGAAAATGGAATCTGGAAATGTTGCATGTTAACACGGTTAGTACTGTTGTAAAATTTGGATTAAGCAGGCTTAGTGGGCTAAATCAGCATTCGTAGGGCCCATTAGGGGTTTTGGGCCCAAAAGACCGAATTTGATAAAGTGCGTTAAAGATCATTGTTTAAACACTCGAAAATATTGATAATTTTTAATGAACATGAAAAACCCTGATATTTGGTAAAATTATGAAATTACCCTTATAATATGAAAAATGGCTGTTTTGCCCTTGTGGGCAAGTGACTAACTTGGACTGTGTGGTTGATGGATTTGATTTTGAATATATGTTGGTGATATGAATGACTTGACTGTGATTGTTTGATTCAAATATAGGCATGACATTCTGCATACATGACATGTTGAATGGGTTGGGTTTTATAAATGGAGGAAGTGCTAAAAAGGCTATGCCCGGGCCATCAAAAGGGCTTTGCCCCAGTTTATCAAAAAGGGCTTTGCCCCAGTTATTAAAAGAGGCTAGGCCTCCAGTTATATGATAAAGCAGCTATGCTGCTAGAGGATTGTTTTGGTTGGGTGGGTTGAGTTATTCCCCACATGGAGAGCTTGGTTGGTACGGGTGGAGAGTAGCGGTTGGTGGGTTGAGTAGTCTCCCAAAACGGGCTTGCATACATCCATTAATAGTGCATGTGGTATTAATTTGGGCCTATGGCCCATATCGTTTACAGTAAAGGCTTCGGCCAGTGATATGATTTATGAAAAGGCTTCGGCCCAGTGATATGATTTATGAAAAAGCTTTGGCCCAGTGATATGATTTTTGAAAAAGCTTGACCCAAAGATATGTCGAGATCAATTAGGGCTTAGGCCCATATTACTCTTGTTTAAGGGCTAAGGCCCAAACTGCATCTTTATTCATGAATAGGGCTTTGGCCAGATTGTCTTGACAACGTGTTATTCACTGCTTTTTTTTTTGTTGGGGATTACACACCGAGTTTTCGTAAACTCACCCGCTTTTTAACTGCAAGTGTAATCCCTAAGCTTAGATAGTTTGGAGCTGCGAGGGACTTGAGATGACCACACTACTATTTCATTTCTTTTAATTGCAATAAGTAGCCAATTTATTTCTTTATAAGTTTTATCTTATTAATATTATTATTTGGTTTTGGGTTGTAATAAGGCCATTTTAATTATTTTTCTGGGATTATTTTATCTTATACCCTATATTTTTTTAATAACAATATGAGTTAGACCTAGGGCGCGTTTCCAAAATGATAATTGTTTTCAAAATAATGCAACGATACAATTTATCAGTTTATCAAAAATATCTACTTAAATGAGTTCCAACTCGTTTTTCTCAAAACCTAACCTAGCACCAAAGTGTGGCAATGGTTGTGGGCATGTCTAGGATTGGATCCAATCAAGAGCTTGGTACTTAAGCGACCTTCATGGCTCACCTCCTCTGTTTGGATACCTACCGGTGCACAGCTTCCATTCACTTTATTAACTTAGCAAAGACTATCTTTTAAAACACTAAGAAGGACGTTGAAAGAGGCATGGGTTTTCTTAAAAACTTCAATGTGACACGTCAGATCTAGCCATAACGTCTAGGCCAAGTTTAGGGTGTTACACTACCAGTGCTAAAAAGTCACACTCCCTTTGTGGAGCTATCAGAACTCTCAAACTATCCCTTAGTCCATCCTTGAAGTGGACACAACGCTCATATTCAGTCCTCACCATTCCTCGCGCATAGCTGCTCAATCTCAAAAACTCACCCTCATACTCGACCACTGTACGATCCCCTTGCGAGAGATTCATAAACTCACGTCTCCTAGCATCGATATAGCTTGCCCCCATATATTTACCTTGGAAAGCAGACTTATAGAAATCCCATGTCAGTCGCTCGGGCTGAGTGCCCTCCTTAACGGTCAGCCACCATTGGTATGCTTCATCACGATGCAATGAAGCAGCCCCTTTCAAATTCTGTTCATAGGTAAAGTCCAAATCATCCATGATTCTTTCCGTGGCCTCCATCCAGTACTTGGCTACATTAGGGGCAACTCTAGTGACACCCCTAAATAGCTCAGCCCCATTAGACCAGAGCCGTTCCGTAACCGACCCCCAGCCCTAGATCTAGTATTAGGCCCAACGATCCACTCAAATATCCTAAGTATAGCCTAGGACAAAGTGTCATCCCCAGCCATGCGATTATGAGACCTAGTTTCAGCAGTAGGTGAAACCAGCATCTCGCTCGTATACAGATTAGGCAAGTTACTTGAAGATGAGGACCCAGCTCGGGCCCCTCTACGACCCTTACCACAGCCTCTAGTACCCCGTTCTTGGATGCCTCGTGTGCTCATATCTAATCGAATTATTTGTATTAAGAGTTTTATGAATCAATTACAATTCAATAATTATTAACAGATGTTTTATGCAAGTAGTTTTAGTAGTTTAGAGTGTTTTTCGTAATTCGCAGTCTCAATATACACTAAATAAAGTGTTTTCAGAATAGTCTAAATTAATGTTTTCAGAGTAAACTGTTAGTAGTATCTAATCGGTTTATCAGAGTATAGAGGACTTACAGGATCAGTGCCGGAGACTTGGTGTACCACATTCTGAATCAAAAATATTTCAAACCATTTAGAAGTCATTTCTTCAAAACCAAGTTTAAACCCCAAATCCATAGCTGGGTTTTGCAACTTGACTCTGATACAACTAAATGTAACACCCCAAACCTGGCCTAAACGTTCTGGCCGAATCTAGCAATGTCACATGCAATGGAAGTTGAAAACAAGTTTGTTGAGTTAAAACCATTCTAGTTAATTAATTTTATTTTAATTCGATGTAAAGCGTATATTCTTTGTTAAGTCTAAACGAAATCTTTTTAATAGAAGCTTTTGGAAACGTTTATTTTTGGAAAACTGTTCATGTCGAAAGAAACCTTTGTTTTTAGTGAAATTGAGATTTTATCGTTTGCCCATTCTAAAATCTTAAAGCAATTAAAAATCCAAAGTAAAAAACCAGAATAGTCCAAAGTCCTAAAATTTACATCAAAAACCAAATAAGTAATAAAATCTACAAATTTACGAGAATAGTCTAAAATTTACGTGTGGCCACCGTCCACTGTGCTGATTCGTAAAGTCTGGGGATTACCTATACAGATTTAACAAAAAGTGTGAATTTTTGAAAACTCAGTGTATAATCCCCACAGAAACATACATACATATACACATCAGAATACAGTTAGATATAGGCTGGCCTGAGCCCATTACAAATTCGGTTTAGGCTTTAGCCCATACAAATTACAGTCTCAGATATAAATTAGGGCATTGACCCATACCACATACAGAATGCAGATTCAGTAAATCAGAATCCTACCCACCATCTCCGTCCAACCTTACACACCATGCTATATTGAAATGCGGCACATAATTAAAAGGTTGCACCTGAACTACCAGATAACACGCTTAAGAGCCTTTCAGATTCTTCATCCAAATATCATCAACCCCCACCCCGATGCAATGTAATATACCATAAATGTCATGCAAATATGCTAATAACAGAACATACAGTCAGTTCAACACAGATATCATGCTCGGTCAGATACCATACAATCAAATCTGTGACAGTCCTAATTCGACCCTAGTCGGAATGTGGTTTCGGGGCCACAAAACCGAGTCCCAAAATTTATTTCCTCTATGTGTATTAGTGCATGTGTGAAAATTTGATGTTTTAATTTAGACTTATGAATGTGAATTTCATGTGATTGACTTAGTTGAGAACTTAAGAAAATATGATAGGGGAATATGTAAGGATCAAATAATAACAAAGTGAGGAAACTTGGGTTTGCATGTCAAATTGCCCAAAAACCCAAGTAGTGGCCGGCCAAGCCATGATGCCCCATCCACTAGGTGGAATTTCAATGCAATTCTTTTATTAGTTAACAATTAAAATAAATTAAAGAAAGGAATTAAAGAGAAAAGATGAATAAAATAAGGAAGGAAGAGGGAGTATTCATCTTCTTTCTTTTTTTGCAATTGACGTGAGTTAGGAGAAGGAGGGAAGAAATGCTCTAGACATTCGGCCAACTCAAAAGGGGTTGATTAAGGTAGGATTTATGTTACTTTTACTAAATTCTTGTGAAAATCTAGTTAGTAGCCAATGTCTTATTACAACCCATATGTTAATTTTCTACCTAAAGGGGTACTTAGATGGGATACGGTTAGGAAGAGGTAAATGCTAAGAGTATGGTGCTTTTGATGTTGTGAATGGAAGTAGTGGAAAAGTGAAAGAAAATTTATGTAGAAATGTGGTATATGTGGATTTATAAGATGTTACAAATAGATGTGAAGCCATGCTAGATTAAGAGAAATTCGGTCAAGTGTTCATGAGATGAAATTTTGTGTTTAGATGAATTAAGAGCATATATGCGTATTCGGCCATCAAATATGCATATTCGGCCATCAAATTAAGAGCATAGGTGATGTTGAGTCTAAGTTTTGCACATTCGGCTATATATATATATATATATATATATATAAATGTATGCCCATTCGTGATATTACTTTTGGATTATATATATAATCGACTAAAAATGAGTAATTAGCAAGGGTGGTTGCGAATGTCCAATTATATATATATATGCATGTGTGATTGGATTATTGATAGTAGGGTGATAGCATATGGTTATTAGCGAATAGCTCAAAAACATATGGTAGGAAGATAAGAATTAGTCATGTATCTCCTCGATATGAAATCATTAATATTTTGATATAAATATTTAGTAAGACAGTTAAACTAGTTAATTTATTGATTAAGCTCAAGAAGTTAAAGGAGGAGAATCAAGCAAAGGCAAAGGAAAGAACATCGAGTAGCCGAGTTGGAACCGTTTTACCCAAAACAAGGTAAGTTATTAAGCATATATTTTGTATTGATTTAAATAATCATAATACCTATGTACTTATGCCGAATGGAATGATATATAAATGCATGTAGTGACAAAATTATCGAGTGTAAAAAGAAGTGAGATGTATTGAGTTGTTGATTTCGGCACTAAGTGTGCGGGTATAAACATTTACGATAATGAGATTGGCACTAAGTGTGCGAGTTTGATTATTAAGCACTAAGTGTGCAGACTTACTATACATTTTTGAATAATTATTAACGTTAAGTTTGCGACTTTATCGAGTAGATCATGGACAGCGGAATGAGTAGATACTTTGAGTTCATGAGGAATAGACGTTATGTTTATATTTGGAACTGAGCTTGGTAAGTCTTGAACCCATGCGGTGATTATATTTGAAGTTAGGAACATAAGATTATTGTGGAATATATGAAATGCTATTATTAGTATAATCTAAACGAAAATAAAATGATGTGTGGAAATGCATCAAATATCATATCAAATATCATACGAGATGTCAATGGTGGCTTGGCTAGTTGAGAGCATGTAATGATAAATGTGCGTGAAATTATAGCATAGTCGGTATGGATGGAGTACCTAATCTTGCATTATTTGTTTTCTTTTATGATACTTTATAAATGGATGGCAGTGTAATGCTTATGATTTACTGAGTTATACACTCATTTGGTGTGTTTATTTGTCACTTATTTAGGTTCCTTTGATCCATTTTTGTGTGCTCGGGACCATCGTTGAAGTCATCACACCAGCTTGCAACTTTTTGGTATCTTCTTCTTAGTTGGTCTAAGAGAATATTTCGGCATGTATAGGCTATTATGTTTTGTTTGAACTTTGGTATGTATACTTTTAGCCATGCGAAAATGGCATAAATGTTATGTTGGATTTGGTCTCATGATACTTAGTTATAAGTAATAGTTAAAGTCTATTTGATTATTATGCCGTTTGTCATGGCTAATCATTTCCGGTGTTACACTCATGATATGGTTATTGAGTAGTAAGGAAATGCTTGGTAATGATTAGCCTTTGGTATGGCTAGTCAGGATCATACTTGGTGATATGTATGTTAAATTACTCTAATAATAGATGCAGACAGCAGTAGTGATGTCAAATTGAAAAATCACTAAAAATAGTAGAAATGGAATTAAATAATGAATAAATTATTTAATCTAAGCTGGATGAGTTTATTTTCATATGGAAGAAACGAAAAGACCATATGAGCTATATTTTATGAGATGTTTAAATTTTTGTGAAACAGGGCCAGAGCAATTTCTGGATCCCCTGTTCTGAATTTGGAAATTCACAATAAATTTTGTAGAGATAATTAGAAGTCATCCTTTATATGTTCAGATTCATTATTGAGTCTAGTTTCATTAGAGACAATCAGCATAGGCATTGAAGCCCTGTGTAGGGAGATATCTAAGTCGTAATGCTCAGAGGTCAGAGTAGTCGAACCCTGAAATAGGGAAGATTTTAACAAATAAACTGTACTAATTGGCCCAACCAAAAATTCTAAAAAAAAATTTATTAGATTTATATATGAGTCTAGTTTCAGGAAAAATTTACGAAATTTTATTTCGAGTTTCGGAACTCAAGATACGAATTTTTAAGTGACTATAATGCAGATTGACAGCTTGTCTGGGAGTTTTAAAATAAATTGTTTGAGCTGTATAAATGATGAATTAAGCCCGATAACACCTTGTATTCGACACCGGTGTCGGCCACAGTTTCAGGGTGTTACATTTTTATTGGTATCAGAGCTACAGTTTAGTCGGTTCTAGGACTACCATAGCGCGTATGAGTCTAGCTATACATGCCTTAATGTTAGTGTTTAATAGTGTGATGACTTCTGACGGCTAAAATTTTTGTTTTGATTAGTAAATGGATCCCGGTTTAGAGAGAACCTTAGCGAATGACGTTGAAAGTGTAGCGGCTGCTCCTGCGCAAGCGACACCGCCTGTTGAGCCTCAGTCATCTGCGAATAATCAAGATGAGGGGGCAAAACAAGCCTTCTTTACTATGATGAACGAGTGGGTCGCACAATATGCCCGCACTAATCCGGCTGCCCAACCATTCCCGAATTTAAATAATCCGCCGCAGGAGCCTATAATGCCATCAACTACTGATCTTTTAAGGCCGAGTAAACCACCTGTAGACTTGATTAGGAAGCGCGGGGCCGAGGAATTCAGAGCCATAGTTACTGATGATGCTGAAAGGGCCGAGTTCTGGCTTGATAACACCATCCGAGTTTTTGATGAACTGTCCTGCATACCTGATGAGTGTTTAAAGTGTGCTATATCTTTGTTGCGAGACTCAGGCTACTATTGGTGGAGGACCTTGATTACCATAGTCCCGAAGGAATGAGTTACTTGGGATTTCTTTCAAACGGAGTTTCAAAAAAAATATATTAGCCAACGGTTCAGCGATCAAAAGCGTAAGGAATTCTTGGAACTTAAGCAAGGCCGCATGACAGTATCTGAATACGAACGTGAGTTCGTAAGACTCAGTCGATATGCTCGGGATTGTGTAGCCGATGAAATCGCTATGTGCAAAAGATTTGAGGAAGGATTGAATGAAGATTTAAAGCTACTAGTTGGTATTTTAGAGATAAAAGAATTTGTAACACTAGTTGAACGAGCTTGCAAGGCGGAAAAACTTGTAAAGGAGAAAAAGAAGACAGAATCTGAAGCTAGAGACTTTCGTAAAAGATCAACGAGTAAAACTCCGTTCTCGGCTATAAAGAAGTTCGTGGAGGACACTCACAAACCGAAGACGATCATGGGAATTTCTATTAGGACACAACCATTAACGGACTCCGAGCTACTTGGTTGCTAGTGTGGGTAACCATCGCCAAGAAAAACCTGAATGTCCACAATGTGGAAGACGACACATAGGTGAATGTTGGGGTAAGTCCACTAATAGGGCCTGTTACAGATGCGGTTCGAAGGATCACTTCATTAGAGATTGCACGGAATTTGATGAGAAAAATAAGATGCAAGGTGCGAGACCTAGTGGAACAACGGCTAGGGGTAGACCACCGAGGATTTCAGAAGGTAGGGGTGGTAGTCAGAGAGGGACTTTTGATACGGCTGTTCGATTTGAGACCCGTACTCCTGCTAGAGTATATGCCATCCGTGCACGAGAGGAAGCATCCTCCCCTGATGTTATCACTGGTACTTTCACTCTTTTTGATACTAACGTAATTGCATTAATCGACCCTGGCTCTACTCATTTTTATGTATGTAAGACTTTAGCACACAGTAAGACTCTACCTATTGAGTCTACTGAGTTAGTAATTCGAGTGTCAAATCCTTTGGGCAATATGCGCTTGTTGACAAAGTGTGTAAGAGATGCCCTCTAATAATCTAAGAATCCTGTTTTCCGGCCGATTTGATGCTTTTACCATTTGATGAATTTGATGTTATTCTTGGTATGGACTGGTTGACCGTATATGACACAGTGGTGAGTTGCAAAAGGAAAACCATTGATTTAAGGGGTGCAAATAATGAGATAGTCCGAGTTGAGTCTACTGATTTAAGGGGAGTGCCAGCAATAATATCCTCGATGATCGCTCAGAGATATGTGAGGAAGAGGTGTGAAACATATCTTGCATATGTATTTGATAGCAAAGAGACAGAAAGGAAACTCGAATCGGTACCAGTGGTTTGTGAGTATTCAGATGTTTTTCCTGAGGAGTTACCGGGGTTGCCACCTGTTCGAGAGGTAGAATTTGGCATCGAACTTGTGCCTGGTACCACGCCAATCTCGATAACCCCGTATCGTATAGCATTAACGGAATTAAAGGAATTGAAAATTCAGTTGCAAGAATTGACGGATAGAGGTTTTGCTCGACCGAGTTTTTCACCATGGGGTGCACCAAGATTGTTTGTGAAAAGAAGGATGGAACCATGAGGTTGTGCATCGACTATCGTCCGTTGAATAAAGTAACAATAAAGAATAAATATCTCATTATCGCGTATTGATGATTTGTTTGATCAATTGAAGGGAGCCTCGGTGTTTTCAAAGATAGATTTGAGGTCGGGTTATTATCGGTTGAGAGTTAGAGACTCGTACATACCCAAAACCGCTTTTAGAACGAGATATGGTCGACGTAATTCTTAGTGATGCCGTTTGGGCTTACTAATGCCCTCGCGATATTCATGGATTTAATGAATCGAATTTTCAGACAATACTTGGATCAGTTTGTGGTTGTGTTTATTGATGATATTTTAATTTATTCCCAAGATGAAGCTGAACATGCCAAGCATTTGAGATTAGTATTACAGATTTTACGAGACAAGTAGTTATACGTGAAATTCAGTACATGCAAATTTTGGTTGAGAGAGGTTAGCTTTTTGGGGCACGTCGTATCCGCATCGGGAATTAGAGTTGATCCGAACAAAATTTCGGCCATACTCGATTGGAAACCTCCGAGGAATGTTACTGAAGTTAGGAGCTTTTTGGGACTTGCCGGATACTACCGACGATTTATAAAAGGCTTTTCGATGATAGCTGCACCGTTAACAAAACTATTTCAAAAAGATGTTGAGTTTGAATGGTCAGAAAGCTGTCAGGAAAGTTTCGATCGACTAAAAACCTATTTAACTGAAGCTCCAGTGCTAGTACATCCGTAGTCCGGTAAAGAGTTTGTCATTTATAATGATGCATCCTTGCTTGGGCTAGGGTGTGTGTTGATGCAGGAAGGTCGAGTTGTGCCTTACGCGTCGAGACAATTAAAGCCGCATGAGAGAAACTATCCGACCCATGATCTTGAATTAGCGGCCATAGTGTTCCCCTTGAAAATATGGCGACATTACTTGTTTGGAGAAAGGTGTCATATTTACTCGGACCACAAAAGTCTTAAATATTTGATGACTCAAAGAGATCTGAATCTGCGACAAAGACGCTGGCTTGAATTGTTGAAAGATTATGAACTTATCATTGATTATCACCCGGGCAAGGCGAACGTGGTTGCCGATGCTTTAAGTCGTAAAGCACTATTTGCTTTGAGAGCGATAAATGTTCACCTGTCCGTTTCAGCTGATAATGTGCTAGTAGCTGAATTAAAGGCCAAACCATTATGGATTCGTCAAATATTTGAATCCCAGAAAGTCGACGATGAACTGGTTGCTAAACGAGCTGAGTGTGCTTCGAATGAGGAATCAGAGTTTCAGATTGACGACAATGATTGCTTGACGTTCAAGAGCCGATTATGTGTTCCAATAAATGCGGAACTTATTTCGATGATTTTGAATGAGGCTCATAATAGCCGAATGTCTATCCACCCGGGTAGCACGAAAATGTACAATGATTTGAAACGCCGGTTTGGTGGCTCGGTATGAAATGAGACATTTCGACTTTGTGTCAAGTGTTTGATATGTCAACAAGTGAAAGCGAACGTCAAGTGCCTTCGGATTACTTGACCAATCATGATACCCGAATGGAAATGGGATCGGGTAACAATGGATTTTGTATCTGGTTTACCATTGACACAGAATAAGAAAGACTCGGTCTGGGTTATCGTCGATAGATTGACAAAGACTGCTCATTTTATCCCTGTCCGTACAAATTTTTCGCTCGATAAATTGGCAGAATTATATGTCTCCCAAGTTGTCCGATTGTATGGGGTACCTATTTCTATCGTGTCGGATAGAGACCCAAGATTTACATCGCTATTTTGGAAGAAATTACAAGGAGCATTGGGTACCAAGATGCATTTTAGCACCGCATTTCATCCCCAAACCGATGGTCAATCCGAACGGGTAATTCAGATACTCGAGGATATGTTGAGATGTTGCATCCTTGAGTTTAGTGGCTCATGGGAACGGTATTTACCTTTGATTGAATTCGCTTACAACAATAGTTTTCAATCAAGTATTAAGATGGCACCTTACGAGGCTTTGTACGGTCGTAAATTCCGTACACCGTTGTTTTGGACTGAGCTCGGTGAGAGTAAAATTTTTGGAGTTGATTTGATTAAAGATGCTGAGCAGAAAGTAAAAATAATTCGTGGAAGTCTGAAGGCAGCTTCAGATCGACAGAAGTCGTACGCGGATTTGAAACGAAAAGACATTGAGTATCAGGTGGGAGATAAAGTGTTTCTAACAGTTTCGCCTTGGAAGAAGATATTCAGATTTGGCCATAAGGGCAAATTGAGTCCGAGGTTCATTGGGCCGTATGAAATATCCGAACGAGTTGGTCCAGTTGCATATAGATTGATTTTACCCCCCGAACTTGAAAAGATTCATAACGTTTTTCATGTCTCGATCCTCCGACGATATAGGTCTGATCCATCACACATAATTACCCCATCTGAGATCGAGATTCAATCTGATTTGAGTTACGAGGAAGAACCGGTTCGCATTCTAACACGTGAAGTAAAAGAATTGCGAAATAAGAAAATCCCATTAGTGAAGGTACTGTGGCATAAACATGGGGTCGAAGAAGCTACTTGGGAGCTCGAGGATTCGGTGAAAGAACGTTATCCAAATTTATTCGCTGGTAAGATTTTTGGGGACGAAAATTTTTGAGTGAGGGAGAGTTGTGACAGTCCTAATTCGACCCTAGTCGAAATGTGGTTTCGGGGCCATAAGACCGAGTCCCAAAATTTATTTAAAATTTGGTTGCATATCATCTATGTGTATTAGTGCATGTGTGAAAATTTGATGTTTTAATTTAGACTTATGAATGTGAATTTCATGTGATTGACTTAGTTGAGAACTTAAGAAAATATGATAGGGGAAAGGATCAAATAATAACAAAGTAAGGAAACTTGGGTTTGCATGTCAAATTGCCCAAAAACCCAAGTAGTGGCCGGCCAAGCCATGATGCCCCATCCACTAGGTGGAATTTCACTGCAATTCTTTTATTAGTTAACAATTAAAATAAATTAAAGAAAGGAATTAAAACGAAAAGATGAATAAAATAAGGAAGGAAGAGGGAGTATTCATCTTCTTTCTTTTTTTGCAATTGCCGTGAGTTAGGAGAAGGAGGGAAGAAATGCTCTAGACATTCGGCCAACTCAAAAGGGGTTGATTAAGGTAGGATTTATGTTACTTTTACTAAATTCTTGTGAAAATCTAGTTAGTAGCCAATGTCTTATTACAACCCATGTGTTAATTTTCTACCTAAAGGGGTACTTAGATGGCATATGGTTAGGAAAAGGTAAATGCTAAGAGTATGGTGCTTTTGATGTTGTGAATGGAAGTAGTGGAAAAGTGAAAGAAAATTTATGTAGAAATGTGGTATATGTGGATTTATAGGATGTTACAAATAGATGTGAAGCCATGCTAGATTAGGAGAAATTCGGTCAAGTGTTCATGAGATGAAATTTTGTGTTTAGATGAATTAAACATGATAGTATAGTTGATATCATATATATACATATATGCATATTCGGCCATCAAATTAAGAGCATAGGTGATGTTGAGTCTAAGTTTTGCACATTCAGCTATATATATATATATAAATGTATGCCCATTCGTGATATTACTTTTGGATTATATATATAATCGACTAAAAATGAGTAATTAGCAAGGGTGGTTGCCGAATGTCCAATTATATATATATGCATGTGTGGTTGGATTATTGATAGTAGGGTGATAGCATATGGTTATTAGCCGAATAGCTCAAAAACATATGGTAGGAAGATAAGAATTAGTCATGTATCTCCTGTGATATGAAATCATTAATATTTTGATATAAATATTTAGCAAGACGGTTAAACTAGTTAATTTATTGATTAAGCTCAAGAAGTTAAAGGAGGAGAATCAAGCAAAGGCAAAGGAAAGAACATCGAGTAGCCGAGTTGGAACCGTTTTACCCAAAACAAGGTAAGTTATTAAGCATATATTTTGTATTGATTTAAATAATCATAATGCCTATGTACTTATGCCGAATGGAATGATATATAAATGCATGTAGTGACAAAATTATCGAGTGTAAAAAGAAGTGAGATGTATTGAGTTGTTGATTTCGGCACTAAGTGTGTGGGTATAAACATTTACGATAATGAGATTGGCACTAAGTGTGCGAGTTTAATTGTATAGCACTAAGTGTGCGAGTTTGATTATTAAGCACTAAGTGTGCGGACTTACTATACATTTTCGAATAATTATTAACGTTAAGTGTGTGACTTTATCGAGTAGATCATGGACAGCGGAATGAGTAGATACTTTGAGTTCATGAGGAATAGACGTTATGTTTATATTTGGAACTGAGCTTGGTAAGTCTTGAACCCATGCGGTGATTATATTTGAAGTTAGGAACATAAGATTATTGTGGAATAGATGAAATGCTATTATTAGTATAATGTAAATGAAAATAAAATGATGTGTGGAAATGCATCAAATATCATATCGAATATCATACGAGATGTCAATGGAGGCTTGGCTAGTTGAGAGCATGTAATGATAAATATGCGTGAAATTATAGCATAGTCGGTATGGATGGAGTACCTAATCTTGCATTATTTGTTTTCTTTTATGATACTTTATAAATGGACGGCAGTGTAATGCATATGACTTACTGAGTTATATACTCATTTGGTGTGTTTATTTGTCACTTATTTAGGTTCCTTTGATCCATTATTGTGTGCTCGGGACCATCGTCGAAGTCATCACACCAGCTTGCAACTTTTTGGTTCTTCTTCTTAGTTGGTCTAAGAGAACATTTCGGCATGTATAGGCAATTATGTTTTGTTTGAACTTTGGTATGTATACTTTTAGTCATGCGAAAATGGCATAAATGTTAAGTTGGATTTGGTCTTATGATACTTAGTTATAAGTAATAGTTAAAGTCTATTTGATTATTATGCCGTTTGTCATGGCTAATCATTTTCGGTGTTACACTCATGATATGGTTATCGAGTAGTAAGGAAATGCTTGGTAATGATTAGCCTTTGGTATGGCTAGTCAGGATCATACTTGGTGATATGTATGTTAAATTACTCTAATAATAGATGCAGACAGCAGTAGTGATGTGAAATTGAAAAATCACTAAAAATAGTAGAAATGGAATTAAATAATGAATAAATTATGTAATCGAAGCTGGATGAGCCTATCTTCTTATGGAAGAAACGAAACGACCATATGAGCTATATTTTATGAGATGTTTAAATTTTTGTGAAACAGGGCCAGAGCGATTTCTGGATCCCCTATTCTGACTTTCGAAATTCACCATAAATTTTGTAGAGATAATTAGAAGTCATCCTTTATATTTTCAGATTCATTATTTACTCTAGTTTCATTAGAGACAAGCGGTATAGGCATTGAAGCCCTTTGTAGGGAGATATCTAAGTCGTAATGCTCAGAGGTCAGAGTAGTCGAACCCTGAAACAGGGGAGACTGTAACAAATAAACTGTACTAATTGGCCCGACCAAAAATTCTACAAAAAATTTTATTAGATATATATATGAGTCTAGTTTCAGGAAATATTTACAAAATTTGATTTCGAGTTTTGGAACACAAGATACGAATTTTTAAGTGACTATAACGCAGATTGACAGCTTGTCTGGGAGTTTTAAAATAAATTGTTTGAGCTGTATAAATGAAGAATTAAGCCCGATAACATCTCGTATTCGACCTCGGTGTCGGCCACGATTTCGGGGTGTTACAAGATCACATATTTAGGGGTCTAAGTAAAGCTTACCAACACTACAGTTGGTCCACAGTAGACTTCAGTGACCTATGCAACTTTACAGAATATTCTAGAAAAATGGGCTCACACGCACATGTGGTATTTCTGTGTCGGCCTATACGTCTGTATGGCCCACACGGTCCAAATTGGCCTTGGTCGTATGGAGTACAAAGCCTGCCCAAAATCCCACATGCCCATGTGGTTCACTTGTGTGGACCCATACACCCGTGTTACCTACACGGGCCAATTGGTCGAGCCCATGTGTGGCACACGGCCTCATCTGGCCATCATACGACCGTGTCATGCGTGCACAGCTTGACTCGTCGATCACACAGCCATGTCCCCTCACATGGCGTACCACACGGGCGACCACACGCCCGTGTGGCGTCAACAGGTTGCTTTTTCGACTTTCACTGAATTACATTTCTTGTATTTTTGGGTACACACCTGGTTTCGTTTGAAGCTAAACCAGACTCCGAGCACTCTAAAACCTAAATATTGACCAATCCAAGACCACAATCAATCTTACTTTACGATTAATCAAAATCCCGAACCCAAAATACTCATCCCTAAAGCGAGGAACACTTACCCCAAAGTTTCGAATCGATTCGCTACGAAACAGTACGAAGAGAGCCTGAATCCTCACGAGATGCTACTACCAAGCGTCAGAAACCCCTAAATCAAAAATTGGAAAAACGTAAGTTATAGACAAAATAAAGCCTTACCTACCCACACACATGTAGGAAACTGATATAGCAAGGACGAAGGTACAATAGCCAATAGAAGCAAACAAGAAGCGAAAGGGGGTCAAGAGAAAAACGACAAAGAAAAAAAGGGAATTTTGCTTAACATAAGAATTTTTGGGGAAAAGGGGGTCGAAATTTTGCAAAAAGAAATTAATCATGATAATTCCTAACTCCCCATATCCCTCAAATCTCTCCACTCAACCCACTACCCAAAATTCCTGTTTGACCGAAACTCTCTCGGTCAAACATGCAAAAATAACATCCTTGCTCACGCAGGGATTCGAACACGAGACCTCCAACACACCC
Organism: Gossypium arboreum; assembly: GCF_025698485.1. Taxonomy (NCBI): domain Eukaryota; kingdom Viridiplantae; phylum Streptophyta; class Magnoliopsida; order Malvales; family Malvaceae; genus Gossypium; species Gossypium arboreum. The sequence continues at coordinate 20,433,429 of NC_069078.1, read as the reverse complement.
ACATACATCTTAACCACCAGACCATCAAACCCATTCTGATTTGAAATTATAAAGAATTAATATAAGCCCATTGAACACAGTTAGGGCTTACTTCCAAAAATAACCAAAATTTGCCAAATGCAAGGCCTGAACTTGGGACCTCCCACACACACCCAATACACTTAACCACTGAAGCAGATACATATTTTTGAGGCGTTACAACAGACAACCGTGTTCTTGGCTGTGTGTCACACATGGCTGAGACACATGCCCGTGTCTCTGCTCTTGTGCCTAATTTTGAGCATTCTATTTCTAAGTTTTAATATGCAGGGACACATGGCCAAACCACATGCCCATGTGCCAGGACACACGGTCAAGACACAAGCCCGTGTGTCTACCCTTGTGGACAAAAAAAAAAGCCATTTACTAACTTTATTTCTCACCCAAATTTGCCATTAACCTTCAATAACACTTATACACATTCACCAACCAATTCAAAACATTATAATCAAGCCTAATATAAGTATTGTGTAAGATATATTAGCATGTATATTCAAATGATTAAGCTTACCAAACTTCCATTTATGTACTTAAGTAAATTTGTATCATTTATACTAACTAAAATTCATTTACCATTTGATGCATGTATCATCTACTACTTAACCATTTTAGAACACATCAAACATGATATGGCCTTATAAATATATACCAAAACATACCACTTTTGTAACACCTCTAGCCCGTATCTGTCGCCAGAATAGAGTTAAGAGGTATTACCAATCGATATGCAACATATAACATACATTTAACAACATTAAGCTTTCATTCTCATACATCATTCAATACAACCACATAGTCCCTTATAAAGGCCTACAAGACCTTAAACATGCTTTAAAAGTGGTTCGAGACTAAACCGATATCATACGAAAATTTTAGAAACTTAGAAAAAAATTCTTATAGGGGTCACACACCCGTGTGAATAGACTGTGTGCCTCACACAGCTCTAGACACACTCGTGTCTCAGGCCGTGTGGAAACAGGGCATACATACTGACTTGGGTTACACAGCGAACCACATGCCCGTGTGTCTAGCGCGTGTACCCTTCGAAGTGGCTACACACTCGTGTGCCAAGGTGTGTACTAGGTCGTGCCAAACTTGTAGGGTATACTAACTTATGCAACACGGCCAGGCCCCACGCCCATGTGCTTGGCCATGTGCCAATTAGAGGGTATACTGACTTGTACCATACGACCTGTCACACGCCCGTGTGTGAGACCGTGTGGAGCATACTGACTTCATTTTACTAACCACACTAGGGGACACGCGGCCGTGTAACATAACTCTGTGTCACAGATGACCGAGACACACGCCCATGTCTCTACTTGTGTGGACAAAACTAGGCCATTTTCAAGGCTAATTTGTCACCCCAACTCATTCTCACCTAAACAATCAAAATGGTACCATTTCATCACACAATTAGGCAGCCAAAACATCAACCAAATGCACAATTCATATAATATCCATTTCAACCAATTTCAATACTCAATTCAGTGCCATTTACCTAATCAAATACTTATTAATTCAACTTCTAAAATCATACCTCATCAAAGCATTTCTCAAACATTCTAACCCCACAATTCAATTTATCATGTTCATACCATACATGTCAAAATAAACCATTTCTATTAGCCAAACACACATAAACATTAGCATCATCTACAAGCCAACCCTCATGGTTATAAACACAATCAAAATACCACACTTAGCCTATACATGCCATGTACCATATATACACAACTCAAAAGTACCAAATATATGTTCGATAGTGCGATGATGTTCCTGTCGACTTCTGGATCTGTGTTTGCCTTGTTTCACTATAAACATAGAAAAATAACACGAACTAAGCTTCATAGCTTAGTAAGCTCGTATATGAATAACTTAATTCATCGCATAAATGCAAAACAACTAACTACATATAACAAATTTATATACACAATAACTACAAACCTTTCTCATGTCTCAAATCATGATCAAATTCAATTTCATCGAACTGTCACTGTTTAATACTCGAGTAGGTTCTGTACATACCTGTATCGCCTAGTACTAACCTCTTTCTCAACCATATCATTCGTTTACCTATTGAACCATTCGAAATAGAAATTGGATACTCAATAGTCTCATTCGACAAGTACCTATACCATGGCTCGTAGCCAAATCAAGGTAAATATCTGAAAATCTACTTTCATGGCCCGAAGCCAAAACCTCCTATATGCATGGCCCAAAGCCAAATCGGTATATGTAACACCCCAAACCCGGCCTAGACGTTATGGACGGATCTGGGGCGCCACATCGAAGCGTTCAAAACATTCCGTATTACTTAGTTGGAAAATCTTAGTTGGTGATTGTAAAAGACACTTTTAAAAGTAGGTTAAAGTGAACGGAAGCCGTGCACCAGGTAGGAAACCAGGAAGGAGAGGAGGTGAGTCCGTCGGACTGCTTAAGTACCAAGCTCCCTTCGGATCCAATCCTAGACATGCACGCCGCCATTGCCACACTCTAACATCTCGTATGATTTGGAGAAAACCTTTTAGTTATGTCTCATTTTAAGAAAATGATTAAGGTTGAAAAACGTTTGCTGAAAACATTTATTTTCTTGGAAAAACATTTACTTTGTGGAAACTTTGCGCGTCATCGTGATCTTTTAAAACAAGTTGTTTTTATAAAACAAACCCTAGTGCTAACCAGTTTAATAATTCCCAAAATAAAATTAATTAAAAAGAGCGGCCTTATTACAACTTTGAGCACAATAAAAATAATCCAAATTAAATGCTAAATTTATTTAAAATCGGCAATCAATCTTCATGGCCACTCTGAATCCCGCCCATCTCCAAGTCCACCAACTAGGGCTCACCTGCAAGGATGGAAGGGGAAGGGGTGAGTTTGGGAAAACTCAGTGTATACAGAAGCCCATCCAAAGCCCAAATCAGCTCGAGCCTATTGGGCCTAAGCCCTATTCAGATAACAGTACACAATGGACAGAAGCCCTTTTCAGAATACAGTAGCAAGGCCTTAGCCCCTTTTTACATAACAGTGTGGCCCATAGGCCCAGTTCAGTAACATAAGTAACAGTAGTAATAATGCATGCAAACCCATCTGGGGAGACTACTCAACCCACCAACCGCTACACGGTCCCTCACCACCCTACACTCCATGTGGGGAATATCTCAACCCACCCAGCCCTACACTCCACAGTGGCAGCAACGCTGTTCAAATATCAGAAAGTTGAGGCAAAGCCTCTAGTACGTGGATGAACCACATTCAGTACTTCCTCCATCAATACCCCAATCCCATGCAACTGATATTAGTAAAAGCATAATATGCAAAATACAAGATCAATTATTCATGCATTTCGGTCATTTTAAACCCTAAGGGTATTTGGTGATTATGCTCTTGTGGTAATTTCGTAACTTACGCAACTACACAAGCTACTTCATAATTTTAGCGCTTTATGCAATTTGGTTCCACCATCTAACTAACATGCTACTTTGCCCATATTTTACCCATATTGGTCCGTAAGCCCATTGGGCCCAGTTTTTGGCCCATCGAGGCCTCTTTTTTCCGAAATACGCTAAAATGTCACAAGAACTTACTTACCACTTTGCGGTGCTAGTTCTAACAATTACTCTATGTCTTAAGAGCATTCGCATACTCACAAGCCTATGAAATGCCGGATTTGGCATTTCGCTTTTGCCTTAATTAAACTAAGGAAGGGGGGTTCGGTACACACCTGATTCGCGATGACTGCTACTGAGATCACTTTCGATGTCCTACAATTGATTAGTACAGTTCTTAATTACAAACCATAATCACTAAACCCCCAAAACTTACTTATCTATGATCGAACCATATCCCTAAAAAGCCTTTGAACCCTTACCTTTTTGCCAAAATTGATAGCTAGCTCCGAATCTGATTGTTCCAATGATTCACTCTTTCAATCCAACACTTAAGAAGGCACTAATCATTGATGAAAACGTCGCTTAAAACCCTTAGAGCCACATGCCCAAATCGATGACCTCCCTAATTTTAGGGACTTGACTTTTCTTAACTTTGCAAAATAAGAACAGATCTGAGATGATATGTACTTACCCCTTACTCCTACTTGATTTCCTCGCAATCCGGTGCAGATTTAACCTTAGAACAGTGGTAAAACTCGAATCCAAAGGTTGATGAAATTTCGGCTATAAGCCCCTAAACCAGTGGTACTTTCGCTTTTGGGTGGTGAAGGAGATGGAAATATGAGGCTACGACCTTGAAGAAGAATTGCTGTCAGGTGTCTAGGATTAAGAAAAGATAATCGCAAATTAATAAAAACAAAGAACATAGAAGGACCTGGCTTTGAAGAAATCGGCACAAGCAGTGATCACAGGTTTTTGGCTTTTGTGATTTCGGCAAAGGTGCTGATGATAAGCAGGTTTGATGAATAGTTTTGAAGTAGAAAAAATAGAAGAAGAAGAATAGGGGAGGTGGTAGTTTTGGCTAGAGAGGAAGAAGAGAGAAAAGAAAAACCCTAAGGTGTTTCAGCAAAAGAAAACGGCACCACTTAACACCCTAAGTGCCGAAATACTAACCTCAAAACCCTCTGCCGATTTTTCCCTCTTCAATTCCCAAAATTCGGCCAACACTTAGCCTCTCTCCTAATCCCTTAAATCTCTCCCCTTATCCCTCCTTAATCCAAGCGTTTGGACTGATCCAAACTCTCCTTTAGCAGAATCTACTTGGACTCCAACACTTACCCCTCCTTCACTTAAAAATAAATGCATCTATTTGCCAACACAGGGAATCGATCCCATGCCTTCCCCACTGCTCCACACGCCACTTTTCTAGGAGCCTAGTGGCGTCAACCTTGCCACTTTACCAAGGCTCTTTTTGTGATGCAATTTACCCACAACTCTACTTAAGGGCCGCTTAGCCAGAACCCTAACTCCTAAGTCTATAATTCCAAAAATTCAACTGGGTTTTTGGCCAACACATGGGCCTTCTATAAGCCCATTTACTTACTCCATATATTAATTCCACATCCAAATACAAAATTTTAAAATCTTTACAAAATATTGAAAACCGCGAATAAATCTGAAAATCAGGATGTTACAACTCTACCCTCCTTAAAGAAATTTCGGCCTCGAAATTTTACCTTATCAGAACAGTTGAGGGTACTGTTGACGCATAGCCTCCTCAGTCTCCCAAGTAGCTTCTTCTTTGCCATGGTTTCTCCAAAGTACTTTCACTAGTGGGCCGATTTCCTTCTCAATATCTTGACGTCACGATCAAGTATTTGCACGAGTTCCTCTTGAAAGTTAAATCATTGTACCTCGATTTACGAATCGGTATGATATGAGTTGGGTCGATCGATACCGCCTCAAGATGGATACATGAAAATGTCGTGGATACGATGCGATTCGTGGTAACTCTAGCTGATAAGCCACTGGTCCAACCCGCTTAACAATTCGGTAAGGCCCAATAAACCGTGGGCTCAACTTACCCTTCTTACCAAATCTCAAAATTTTCTTCCAAGGGGAAACCTTCAAGAAAACCATATCCCCAACAGCGAACTCAATCTCTTTGCGCTTCAGATTCGCATACGACTTCTGTCTATCCAATGCCGCCTTTAACCGTTCCCTAATCAGCCTAACCATGCTTTCAGTGTCTGCCACCAATTCTGGTCCAAGCACTCGTCGTTCACCCAACTCTGTCCAACACGTCGGCGTACGACATCTTCACCCATAAAGCGCTTCATATGGAGCCATCGAATACTTGCTTGATAGTGTTATTGTAGGCAAACTCCGCCAATGGCGGTAGTCCTCCCAACTTCCACGAAATCAATGATACAACCTCTCAACATATCCTCCAGAACCTGAATAACCCTTTTTGATCGTCCATCACTTTTGTGGGTGAAAAGGTCTTTGAAATCCAATCGTGTACCCAACGCTTCCTGCAGCTTCTGCCAGAACCGAGATGTAAACCTAGGGTCTCGATCAGAAATTATCGACACTGGCACCCCATGCAATCGCACTACCTCCGCCACATATAACTTGGCCAACTTTTGCAGTGAGTAGTCGGTACGAAAAGGTATGAAATGAGCAGATTTTGTTAACCTATCCACAACTACCCACACCGAATCTTTCTTGGTGGGTGTCAAAGGTAACCCACTCACAAAGACCATTGTTACTCTTTCCCACTTCCATAGCGGAATTTTCACAGGTTGCAGTAATCCCGAAGGCAATTGGTGCTCAGCCTTAACTTGCTGGCACGTTAGACATTTCCCAACAAATTCAGTCACCTCTCGTTTTAATCCGGGCCACCAGTACATCTCTCGCAAGTCTCGATATAACTTATTCCCTCCAGGATGCATGGCACAGAGTCCACCATGAGCCTCTCTCCGAATTAACTGCCTCAATTCAGGGTCCTTTAGAATACAAACCCTTCCACGAAAGCACAGAACTCCTTCAGTGTTCAACCCAAAATCCTCATTCTCACCATTCTTAACTTGCTGGAACCGATGAGCTAATGAATCGTCCTTCAACTGCTTTTTCCTTAACTCGCTCGGTCCAAGTAGGCCTTACTTGCGGTTCGCCAACAAGCTTCCATCGTCGTACAAACTTAATCGTGCGAACAAGGCTCTCAAATCAGTAACTACCCTTCGACTTAATGCATCCGCCACCACATTAGCCTTTCCTGGGTGGTACTCTATCGGCGATCGTAATCTTTAAGCAACTCCACCCATCTTCGTTGCCTAAGGTTCAACTCCTTCGAGTCAACAAATACTTTAGGCTCTTATGATCGTGTATATAATGCACTTCTCCCCATATAAGTAATGTCTCCAAATTTTAACGCAAAAATCACCATTGCTAGCTCCAAATCATGCGTAGGGTAATTCACCTCATGAGCCTTAAGTCGTCGCGATGCATAGCGACCACCTTGCCCTCTTGCATCAAGACGCAACCTAACCCCACATGCGACGCATCGTTTGATATCTGAGAAAGTCCTTCCCGGACACGGTTGAATCAATCTGGCGCTTGGTCAATACCTTTTTCAACCGATCAAAAGCTTTTTGCTGTTTCTCAGTCTAGACAAATGGTACTCCTTTCCTTATGAGTTTTGTCAAGGGTGCGGCCATCACCGAGAAACCCTCCACAAACCTTCTGTAGTAACCTGCCAACCCTAGGAAACTCTGAATTTCCGATACTGACTTCGGTGGCTTCCATTCTAAAATCGCTTCAATTTTACGAGGATCCACCTTAATCCCCTCGGCAGAGACCACATGCCCTAGGAAAGTTACCTCCCTCAACCAGAATTCACACTTGCTGAATTTCGCATAGAGCCCCTTTTCCCTTAACACTTGCAGCACAATACGGAGATGCTCATCATGCTTCGCCTCCGTTTCAGAGTATACCAGGATATCATCGATAAAGACGACTACGAACCGATCCAAGTAAGGTTGGAATACTCGATTCATTAGATCCATAAAAGCTGCAGGTGCGTTTGTCAGCCCAAACGGCATGACCACAAACTCATAATGTCCATATCGAGTTCGAAATGCTGTTTTATGAATATCCCCTTCTTTTACCCTTAGCTGATGGTATCCAGAACGAAGATCGATTTTGGAGAATACCGAAGCTCCCTCGATTGATCGAGCGGATCGTCAATCCCGGTAGTGGATACTTATTCTTAATCGTCAGTTTGTTCAACTGGCGATAATCGATGCACATGCGCATCGTTCCGTCCTTTTTCTTCACAAACAGGACCGGTGCTCCCCAAGGAGACACACTAGGCCTAATGAAGCCTCTATCTAACAACTCTTGAATTTGAGCCTTCAGCTCCACTAACTCCTTCGGTGCCATCCTATAGGGTGCAATAGATACTGGAGCTGTTCCAGGCAACAAATCGATTCCAAACTCAACTTCCCGATTCGAAGGTAATCCAAGAAGCTCTTCCGGAAAAACATCCCGGAATTTTCTAACAGTTCTGATGGTCTCCACAGTCAGATCCTCGCCACTTGGCTCACCAAAGCCGATATACCTCGCACCCTTGCGCATCGGTTTCTCGACCCTCAATGCTGATACTACATTGGATAACTAATCCCTTCGTTCTCCAATAATCATTACCTCTTCATCATTGCCAGTCCTTAACACCATCCTCTTAGCTGCACAATCTAAAGTTGCCTTATGCCTGGTCAACCAATCCATCCCTAGTATCAAATCGAATTCTTCCAACGGTAACTCCATCAAATCCCCACAGAACACCCGGCCTTGAATCTCCAGAGGCACCTTCTTGAGGAGTTTCTCTACCTTAACTGACTAACCTAAAGGACTTATCACAGACACCCCACATACAGTCTCCTCGAAGTGCACACTCAGTGCCCCAGAAATGTTATATGCCACATATGAATGGGTTGCTCCCACATCAATCAGAGCAGTATAAGGTACACCATAGATAAAAAACATACCAGTTATGACATCAGGTGCGTCACCCTTCTCGCGGCGACGAGCAGCATACACCAAAAATGGCTAACGAGCATCCGCGTTACCAATACCCCGGCCGGGTGCCCCACGTCCACGGCCATTACCACCGCGACCTTGTCCACGACCTGTTGGCAGTGGCGGTCCATCCCTCACAGGTTGAGCCGGTCGCACAGCCCCTTGCTCGGCCCCCTGAGCCTGAGTGGCCCTCCTAGGACAATCCTTAATCCTATGCTCCTTAGACCCACAACGAAGACAAGCCCCAGAACGCTTCCAGCACTCTCCTTGATGCATTCTGCCGCAATCCCCACATGCTTGCGGTCTACCTATGTTCACCGGCACTGCTCGAACCGGTTTCTCCATCCTAGCTCTCTTAACATTTCGATTTGCAGCACCCGCCGGTCCAGCATCCCTCTCGAACCGATTCCGATCCCTATCATGATTCTTCCGTTCAGTTTGTTTCACCTCCTCGGCTATCTTAGCCTTCTCTACCAGTGTAGCGAAATCTCGCTCTCTCTGCGGAGCTATGAGCACCCTTAACTCATCTCTGAGACCATCCTCAAAATGAACGCTGCGCTTCGATTGGCGGAAGCGATGCCATTAGCATACCGCTCAATCGTAGAAACTCCGCCTCATATTCAGCAATGGTCTTATTTCCCTGAGTCAGATTCAGGAACTCCTTTCTGCGTGCATCCACATAGCTAGCTCCAACATATTTTGCCTTAAAGGTCTGTTTGAACAGCTCCCATGTTACCCTCTCAGCTGGGGTACCTTCTCTCACAGTAATCCACCATTGATACGTTTCATTCCGCAGCAACGACACCGCCCCTTTCAACTTCTGCTCTACTGAGCAGTCCAGGTCATCCATGATCCGCTCTGTGGCTTCCAACCAATACTCAGCCACATTTGGGGCCACTCCAGATACGACCCTAAAAATCTCAGCTCCGTTGGCCCGAAGTCGTTCAGAAATGGACCCCCTATTCATGGGCCCGACGTTAGCTCCGGCCACCCTTTCCAAAACCCTCAACATAGCCTGAGACAGAGCGTCATCCCCTACGGCCCGGTCATATGGCCCATTTTCATTAACCGGTGGTGGACGTACCTCGCCAGTAGGCATGTGTTTAGATGACGCAGATCCAGCTTGAGTGCTACCTCGGCCTCGACCACGGCCTCTTCCTCGAGTAGCCCTTGTACTCATAACGATTTATCGACACGAATTTTATGACATTAGTGTCTTGATTTCACTTTGTTTATTACGAATGTCTTATGAGCAGATAGAGTTTCGAGTTATTTTCGCAATCACAATTTAGCTACGGTCTCAGTTTTGTAGCCCTAATACTACCTTATCAATAGCACTATCTCTAAGGCTCAGTACTATCTATAGTATTATTTCCAGTCCAGTTCCATATAAATATGTAAAGCAGAAAAAGAACACTTACAGACTTGGTGCCGGGGATTCAGTGTGCCACTTCTTTATCAGTCCATAAAAACCCATGTTTTTGTTTACCAAAAATAAAAAGATTTCATCTGAGAACACTTTCATTTCAAAACTATTGATTTAACCTCGTTCAATAGAAAAACTTTGAACATCTTTGAATTTTTTTTTTTAAAAGATTTTTGGACCCGATCCACAGTCGAGTTGTTGCAACCAGGCTCTGATACCACTAAATGTAACACCCCAAACCCGGCCTAGACGTTATGACCGGATCTGGTGCGCCACATCGAAGCGTTCAAAACATTCTGTATTACTTAGTTGGAAAATCTTAGTTGGTGATTGTAAAAGACACTTTTAAAAGTAGGTTAAAGTGAACGGAAGCCGTGCACCGTGTAGGAAACCAGGAAGGAGAGGAGGTGAGTCCGTCGGATGCTTAAGTACCAAGCTCCTTCGGATCTAATCCTAGACATGCGCCGCCATTGCCACACTCTAACATCTCGTATGATTTGGAGAAAACCTTTTGGTTATGTCTCATTTTAAGAAAACGATTAAGGTTGAAAAACGTTTGCTGAAAACATTTATTTTCTTGGAAAAACATTTACTTTGCGGAAACTTTGCGCATCATCGTGATCTTTTAAAACAAGTAGTTTTTATAAAACGAACCCTAGTGCTAACCAGTTTAATAATTCCCAAAATAAAATTAATTAAAAAGAGCGGCCTTATTACAACTTTGAGCACAATAAAAATAATCCAAATTAAATGCTAAATTTATTTAAAATCGGCAATCAATCTTCATGGCCACTATGAATCCCGCCCAGCTCCAAGTCCACCAACTAGGGCTCACCTGCAAGGATGGAAAGGGAAAGGGTGAGTTTGGGAAAACTCAGTGTATACAGAAGCCCATCCAAAGCCCAAATCAGCTTGAGCCCATTGGGCCTAAGCCCTATTCAGATAACAGTACACAGTGGACAAAAGCCCTTTTCAGAATACAGTAGCAAGGCCTTAGCCCCTTTTTACATAACAGTGTGGCCCATAGGCCCAGTTCAGTAACATAAGTAACAGTAGTAATAATGCATGCAAACCCATCTGGGGAGACTACTCAACCCACCAACCGCTACACAGTCCCCGTACCAGCCCTACACTCCATGTGGGGAATATCTCAACCCACCCAGCCCTACACTCCACAGTGGCAGCAACGCTGCTCAAATATCAGAAAGTTGAGGCAAAGCCTCCAGTACGTGGATGAACCACATTGAGTACTTCCTCCATCAATACCCAGATCCCATGCAACAGATATTATTAAAAGCATAATATGCAAAATACAGTATCAATTATTCATGCATTTCAGTCATTTTAAACCCTAAGGGTATTTCGGTGATTATGCTCTTCAAGGTAATTTCGTAACTTACGCAACTACACAAGCTACTTCAGTAATTTTTAGCAGTTTTATGCAATTTGGTTCCACCATCTAACTAACATGCTACTTTGCCCATATTTTACCCATATTGGTCCGTAAGCCCATTGGGCCCAGTTTTTGGCCCATTGAGGCCTCTTTTTCCGAAATACGCTAAAATGTCACACGAACTTACTTACCACTTTGCGGTGCTAGTTCTAACAATTAGTCTATGTCTTAAGAGCATTTGCATACTCACAAGCCTATGAAATGCCAGAATTTCGGCATTTCGGCTTTTGCCGAATTGAACTAAGGAAGGGGGGTTCGGTACACACCTGATTCGCGACGACTGCTACTGAGATCACTTTCGATGTCCTACAATTGATTAGCACAGTTCTTAATTACAAACCATAATCACTAAACCCCCAAAACTTACTTATCTATGATCGAACCATATCCCTAAAAAGCCTTCGAACCCTTACCTTTTTGCCAAAATCGATAGCTAGCTCTGAATCTGATTGTTCCAATGATTCACGCTTTCAATCCAACACTTAAGAAGGCACTAATCATTGATAGAAAACGTCAGTTAAAAACCCTTAGCGCCACATGCCCAAATTGACAGCCTCCATAATTTTAGGGACTTCGGCTTTTCTTAACTTTGCAAAATAAGAACAGATCTGAGATGATAAGTACTTACCCCTTACTCCTACTTGATTTCCTCGCAATCCGGTGCAGATTTAACCTTAGAACAATGGTAAAACCCGAATCCAAAGGTTGATGAAATTTCGGCTATAAGCCCCTAAACCAGTGGTACTTTCGCTTTTGGGTGGTGAAGGAGATGGAGATATGAGGCTATGACCTTGAAGAAGAATTGCTGTCAAGTATCTAGGATTAAGAAAAGATAATCGTAGATTAATAAAAACAAAGAACATAGAAGGACCTGGCTTTGAAGAAATCGGCAAGCGGTGATCACAGGTTTTGGCTTTTGTGATTTCGCAAAGGTGCTGATGATAAGGTGTTTGATGAATAGTTTTGAAGTAGAAAAATAGAAGAAGAAGAATAGGGAGGTGGTAGTTTGGCTAGAGAGGAAGAAGAGAGAAAAGAAAAACCCTAAGTTGTTTGAAAAAAAACGGCACCACTTAACACCCTAAGTGCCGAAATACTAACCTCAAAACCCTTTGCCGATTTTTCCCTCTTCAATTCCCAAAATTCGGCCAACTCTTAGCCTCTCTCCTAATCCCTTAAATCTCTCCCCTTATCCCTCCTTAATCCAAGCGTTTGGACTGATCCAAACTCTCCTTTAGCAGAATCTACTTGGACTCCAACACTTACCCCTCCTTCACTTAAAAATAAATGCATCTATTTGCCAACACAGGGAATCGATCCCATGCCTTCCCCACTGCTCCACACGCCACTTTTCTAGGAGCCTAGTGGCGTCACCCTTGCCACTTTACCAAGGCTTTTTTTATGATGCAATTTACCCACAACTCTACTTAAGGGCCACTTAGCCAGAACCCTAACACCTAAGTCTAAAATTCCAAAAATTCAACTGGGTTTTTGGCCAACACATGGGCCTTCTATAAGCCCATTTACTTACTCAAAATATTAATTCCACATCTAAATACAAAATTTTAAAATCTTTACAAAATATTGAAAACCGCGAATAAATCCGAAAATCAGGATGTTACAGTATATCATCTTATAACATGTCACAAGTATCCAAATCTATTCCTAAGGTTCAACCGGGATTTCTAGCTTGTCAATTCCATCTTTGAATAATTTCGTAGAGTCGTATTTACAATTCATGCATTAATAAAAATCTCATAATCACAATTTAGGCAATATCAAAGCATTTAACATACATTTATAATGAAATTGTCACATATGAACTTACCTCGAGTATAAAACCAGTGAAATGAGTCAATTACTCGATAATCTTGCCTCGACTATAAAACGAGTGAAATGAGTCAATTACTCGATAATCTTGCCTTTCCCCTATCTAATCTCAAATTCTTCTTTTCTTGATCTAAATATATTCAAAATTAACTTCTTTAATCAACCACTCATTCAATTTAGTCCAAAACATACATTTAGGCCTATTTGCACTTTAGCCCCTATATTTTAGTCCCTATTTCACAAATACAAAAAAGTCACATAATTTCATTAAACCCAAGCTTGGCCGAATTTCATATAAGTCCTTAGCAGGCCAAAACTTTCATTTGTTTCACATTTTAACCACACAATTTGTACTTTTCACAAATTAATCCCTGTTATGCATTTTCATTAAAAATCACTTAACAAAACATGTAAAACTATCATCAGGCTTTCATATTTCAACATTAAACATCAAAGAACTCATAAGTTCAACAAAGGCAACTCTCAAAATCTTTAACAGTTTCAAAATCTAATGTAGGGCTAGCTAGAATACGAAGCAACAATCTTAAAAACGTAAAATCATTAAAAACCAAGTTAAAATCACTTACCAATTAAGAGCACAAGTGACTGAATAAACAAAACCTAGCTTTGGCTTTTTCTTCTTCTCTAATTTCGGCAATATGATGAAGATGATAACAAATTTTTACTTTGTTTTATTTTATTAATCTTTATTTATCAAATACCAAATTTAACCTTAAATTATAACATTTAAAATCACATAAATGTTTTCCATAAAAGTCCACTATAATTTAAAATAGTCTAATTACCATTTAAGGCCATCATATTTAAAAGCCAAAGCTATTTGACACCTTTAACAAGTAGAGTGCAACTTTTGCATTTTATGAGATTCAATCTTTTTTCTCAAATTGAGCAATTAAACGATAAAATTACTTCACAAAAATCTCACACATTCATCCTTTCATGTAGTAAACACATAAAATAATATTAAAATAATTTTCCAACATCAGATTGTGGTTCTAAAATAACTGTTGTGATTTAGCTAAAACCGGACTGTTATAACTCTCCCCCTAGGGATTTTCGTCCCCGAAAATCTTACCAGTGAATAGGTTCCGGTATTGTTTTCTTATAGCATCCCCGGGTTCCCATGTAGCTTCTTTAACCCAATTTCGATGCCATAATACTTTCACTAATGTGATTTTCTTATTTCTTAACTCTTTGATTTCATGAGCTAAAATTCGAATCGTTCTTCAGCATATGGCATATTAGACTGAATTTCAGCCTCGGTCGAGGAAATGACATGTGAAAGGTAGGATCTGTATCGTCAAAGCATCGACACATGAAACACATTATGTATTTTCTCTAACTTAGACGGTGATACCAACCAATATTCCACTGGCCCAATTCGCTCGACAATCTCATACGGTCTGATGAATCGCAGACTCAATTTCTCTTTCCGACCAAACTGCAATATCTTTTTCCACGGTGACACTTTCAAAAACACTTCATCCCCAATCTATTTTTGTTTCAAGTCTACGTATGATTTCTGTTGATCCGAAGCCGCTTTCAAACTGTCACGAATTACATTTTACGCGATTAAGTTCTTTTTCTCAAATTGAGCAATTAAACGATAAAATTACTTCATGAAAATTTTACACATTCATACCTTCATTATGTAAACACATAAAATAATATTAAAATAATTTTCCAACATCGGATTTTTGGTTTCGAAACCACTGTTTTGATTTAGCTAAAATCAGACTATTACAACTCTAGTCATTCTAATGGCTAGATTACAAACAACTATTTACATTCCCTCTCTTGTCATCATTAGCCTATACTTTCCATTATATCAGAGTAAGCTTTCTATTTATACCAAAATAAACTGGAGGATACTGTGATGATGCTGCGTTCGATCTTCAACCTTTACAAGCTTCTGAGCAATATAAAACAGGAGAAAATAAACCTAGTAAGCATTTAATGCTTAATAAGTTCGTATAACAGAAATTTAGCTTAGCATTTTTATTCATTTCAAGTAAACATACAAAACATGCATCCAAATCAATTTTGGCCATCCAAAAAGTTAGTCATATAAATAACATATAATTTCAATAACATAGAGATGAGCTTATTGTGTTACAAAATTCCAAGTATTTCAGTAAATTTGAAATATAATTCATTTAACTTATAGTTTCTCATTTCAGGAGCTTTATCTGTTAAACCATTGAAATTTTGATGGATACTTAGGTATACTTAGGTAGTATACATGAGGTCATCAATGATCCATCAATTTATATTCAGGGGTACCCATTAGCGCATTTAATCAGGGAGCACACTTTCAAGCTGCATATCAAGATGCCCAGATGAATAATGTAACAGGACGCTTATCCAGGCTAAACAGGAAACTCATAAGAGTTTTAATCAAAGAGCTCATAGAGCTTAACAGGTACCTCCAAAGGGTTTTTATCAGGGAGCACCGGATAACTTTACAAGGAGTTCAAGCGAGCCATGTCAGGAAGCTCATAAGAGCCTATATCAGGACGCTCATGAAGAGTTGAGTTTGTGTCTGCAATAAATGTTGGATCACAACCGATCAAATCGTGTAATAGGATGCTCAAAAAGAGTTGCGGTAGTGTCCAACACATGCAAGATCACTACCGATCAGAATGCTTCTGTCTGCAACATATGTAGGACTTTAATCAATATGGGAAAATATTGTATCCATCAAATTTCATTATTCATACGGGACTTAACATTTATCCAGCTTTATCGATCATGTATTCAATTTCACATCAATAGCATTTACAAAATTCATACATACAACATTCAGTTTAAGCATATAAATAAACATGATTTACACAAACTTACCTCGACACTTGTTTGTATATAAAAGTCTACTAATCCGACACCTTTTCTTTTTCTCGATCTAACTCTTTATTTGATCTTTCTAGATATATATAAATGAATTTAACATCAATTTAATCCATTTCATACTCAATTTAATTCATTTCATGTCCTAGGCAAAATTACCATTTTGCCCTTATACTTTCCATAAATGACTATTTCATCCCTAGGTTCGAAAAATGAAATCCGTACAATTTAATCCTTATTATAAGCCTAACAAATTTTTACATATAACATTTACAACACATATGTTTTATAAAAATAAAAAAATTTCCATGAATTTTACATATTTACAATTTAGTCCCTGAATCACAATTTCATGAAAATTCACTTTACAAAAGTTGTTTCTCTATCAACAACCTTTCATTTTCTACCATAAATTTCAAAATTTTCAGCATATTCATCCATGGAAAAACTTTGATACTTTGGTAACTTTACAAATTAATCCCCAAAATAGATAGATTAAGTTATTCTGATCTCAAAAATATAAAAATTACTAAAAACGTGACAAGGGTGGTTTCCCAATTAATCCAAGAAAGCGTGCTTTCTCTTTCCTAGGGTTTCCATAGAATTTTGGGAATGAAGATGATAATAATATGATATTTCTTTTTAATTATTTACCATCTTTTAATTACTTGCATTTCCAATTTAGTCTTTATTCTTTTCTAATTTTTTCATGGATGATTAATAAAAAATATCTACTAACTTTTCTTTAATGGTCTAATTACCATATAAGGACCTCTTATTTTGTATTCCATAGCTATTTTATCCTATTAGCTACTAGAACTCAACTTTTTCATTTTATGCAATTTGGTCATTTCCCTAATTAAACACATAATCGGTAAAACTTTCTTATCATAATTTTCATATAACATCCCTATCATAATGTAGACCATTTAATAATACTAAAATAAATTTTCTTCCTAGCTCAAATGTATTGTCCCGAAACTACTATTCTGATTTCACTAAAAACGAGTTGTTA
Source organism: Gossypium arboreum (assembly GCF_025698485.1). NCBI lineage: Eukaryota > Viridiplantae > Streptophyta > Magnoliopsida > Malvales > Malvaceae > Gossypium > Gossypium arboreum. Next base: position 20,416,327 of record NC_069078.1, on the reverse strand, counting down.
CAACTCTCCCCCTTAAAAATTTTCGTCCTCGAAAGTCTCACCAGTAAAGAGGTTTGGGTATTGTTTTCTGATGAGATTCTTTGGTTCCGAGGTAGCTTCTTCTATTCCATGTCATTGCCAAAGAACCTTTACCAAAGCTACCTTTTTGTTTCTTAACTCTTTTTGTCTCACGTGCCAAGATTTTGATCTGTTCCTCACTGTAAGTCATATCAGGCTGAATCTCAACTTCTGTTGAAGAAATAACATGTGAAGGATCTAAAAAATACCGTCGCAACATAGACACATGAAAAACAATATGAATTTTGTCAAGCTTTAGTGGTAATGCTAATTGGTATGCAACAAGACTAATTCTTTCTGTGATTTGATATGGCCCGATGAACCGTGGACTCAGTTTTCTTTTACGGCAAACCAAAGAAATTTCTTCCAAGGTGATACTTTCAAGAATACTTTGTCGCTGACCTAAAATTCTATTTCCTTTCATTTAAGATCGGCATAAGACTTTTGAAAATCTTATGCCGATCTGAGGATGCTTTCAAACTATCCCAAATCACCTTTATCTTTTCTCCGATTTTACGGACTAAGTCAACTTTATGTATCTTTTTCTTACTGAGCTCTCTCTAATTCAATGGAGTTAGGCATTTACGACCATATAGAGCCTCATACGGTACAATTTTAATACTGGACTGGTAACTGTTATTGTAAGCAAAATCAACTAAAGATGTAACTGTATAACACGTTTTGCCATTTTAATATTGGACCCAGTTACCTTTGAATTCCAGAATACAACACCAAAGCATATCTTCCAAAATCTGTATAACAGGTTCAGATTCTCCGTCAGTCTGAGCATGGAATGCAGTACTAAAACATAACTATGTACCCAGAGCTTCTTGCAATTTATTCCAGAATCGGGATGTAAATTGAGGATCTTTGTCTGAAATAATGGTTACCGGCACTCCATGCAATCTGACAATATTAGAAATATATAATTCAACCAATATTTCCAAAGAAAAATCCATACGTATCGGAATAAAGTGTGCAGACTTTGTCAACCGGTTGACGATTACCCAAATTACATCTTTCTTCTTTAGAAACAGGGGTAACCCTGATACAAAGTCCATGGTAATTCTTTCCCATTTCTATTCTGGTATCGCAACTGGCTGTAATAATCCCAAAAACACTGATGTTCAGCTTTTACTTGCTAACATATCAAACATTTAGATACAAATTTAGAAATATCCCGTTTCATTCTTGGCCACCAATATATCTTTTTTTAAATCATTGTACATTTAATTACTGCCAGGATAAATAGACATTGTACCATTATGAGCTTCAGATAAAATCTTTTGTACAAGTTCTGAATTCTTTGGTACATATATTATGCCTTTGAATAATAGAAAACCATCAGACCCAATCTTAAATTCTAAATCAGAAGTCGATCCACACTATATCTATTTTGCTTGTAACTCACTATCATCTTTCTGAGCTTCACAGATTTGTTGCAAGAATATTGATCTAGCTTTTAACTCAACTATGATTGAACCATCTTTAGATAATGATAACCGAGTATTCATTACTCGTAAAGCAAATAGATATTTTTTTTGCTCAAAGCATCTGCAACCACATTGGCTTTTCCTGGATGATAGTCAATAACCAGATCCTAATCTTTCAATAATTCAAGCCACCTGTGCTATATCAAGTTTAAGTTTTTTCTGGCGACATCAAGTACTTCAAACTTTTATGATTGGTGAAAATGTGACACTTTTCACCAAACAGGTAATGCCGCCAGATTTTCAATGCAAACACAATGGCTGCCAATTCAAGGTCATGTATCAGGTAATTTCTTTCATGTAGTTTTAGCTGTCTAGAAGCATAGACTATTACTTTACCTTTTTGCATCAATACATAGCCTAAACCATTCAATGATGCATCGCTATAAATTACAAATTCCTTACACAATTCAGGTTGAACTAACACCGGTGCTTCAGTCAACAAGGCTTTTTATCTATCAATACTCTGCTCCCATTTATTGTCCACTCAAATTTCATATCTTTCTGCAACAATCGAGTCATCGGAGAAGCTATCATTAAGAATCCTTGTATAAATCTCTGATAGTAATTGGCTAATCCCAGAAAACTTCTGACTTTTGACATATTTTTCAATGGCTTCCAATTATCTCGGATCCACCCAAATACCTTTTGTAGATACTATATGTCCAAGGAAACCAACTTCTCTAAGCTAGAATTCACATTTACTAAATTTGGCATACAATTGTTTCTCTCTTAGTGTTTGCAACACTATTCTCAAATGATCAACAAGTTCATTTTCATCTCGAGAGTAAACCAGAATATCATCAATTAATACCACTACAAACCTATTTTATCATCAATAAATACCACTACAAACCTATCTAGATACGGTATAAAAATCATGTTCATCAAATCCATAAATACTGTAGGTGCGTTTGTCAAACCAAACGGCATCACAAGAAACTCATAATGCCCATACCTAGTTTTGAAAGCTGTCTTTGGCACATCAGAATCTTTTACCCGTAGCTAATAATAACCAGAACGAAGATCAATCTTCAAAAATATAGTGGCACCTTTCAGTTGATCTAACAGGTCATCAATTAGAGGCAATGGATACTTGTTCTTGATTGTAACCTTGTTAAGTTGCCTGTAATCAATACACAACCTCAACGATCCATCGTTCTTCTTTACAAATATAATTGGTGCATTCCAAGGTGAATGACTAGGTCGAGCAAAGCCTCTATCTGTCAATTCTTGCAACTGTGCTTTCAACTTTTTTAACTCTATTGAGGCCATTCGATACGGTGTTATAGATATGGGAGTTTTTCCTAGAATAAGATCTATAGAAAATTCCACATCTCTGACTGGCGGTAATCTAGGTAATTTTTCTTGAAACAAATTAGGAAACTCACAAACAACTGGTACTGGCTTAATCTTCAATTTGGATACTTTAATGTCAACACATAGGCAAGATAAGCATCATACCTTTTTTTTTTGACATATTTCTGTGCTGATATAGCTAAGATTACATTAGATAACCCATCCAGTTTATTAGATTCAACATGAAGTAATTCACCATTCTGAAATTTCAACCCAACATATTTTTGTTTACAATTTACCACTTCATCATGCTGAGTTAGCCAATCCATTCCCAAAATTACATCAAATTCATCAAAAGGCAGTAGCATTAAATCAACCGAGAAACAATAACCCTTTACCATCAATGGAAAGTTTTTACAAACTTTATCTACCATAACATATTAGCCCAGGGGTTTGAAACTTTAACGACAAATTTAGTGAACTCAACAGGTAAATTTTTAACAGACACTAAATTTGTGCATATGTATGAATGTGTTGAACCAAGATCAATCAAAGCAGTAATATCAATGTCAAGAAGAGAAAATGTACCAGCAATGACGTCTGGTGGAGAGGTATCCTCTCTTGCACGAATAGCGTATGTTCTTACAGGTGCTCACACTTCAAACTTAACTGTTGAATCTTTTGTGGCACCTTAGCTACCACTAACATTGCCAGGGTGTTGAGGTGGTCTACCTCTCGGGGTAGGGTTACTGGAATTTAGAGTCTGATTAGTATCTTTTTCAATCCTTTCCGGAAAATCTTTGAGAAAATGGTCAAGGGAACCACATTTATAGCAAGCTCCACTTCTCATACGGTGCTCCTCAAAATGAAATTTATTTCAATGTTTTCACTTTTTTTGGGGATTACCAATAGTTCCAACACTTGTTACAGATGGAGACAAAGATCTCGGATTAAAGCGTTAAGAAACTTGTTCTTTTTTGGAATATCCCGTAAAGGTGGTAGAATGATCATGGTACTTTTTTTTATTTCTTTGAAGCAGATGATTGTGACTTGCCCATAAATCTTTTACCAGAAATTCAGGCTTCTCTCTCTACTTTTTTCATTTCTTTATTGAATTCCTCTACTTTGTGTGCTCGACCGACTAGTACTACACATTCCCTTAATTCAAGAATCCCAATCCATAACTAGATATCTTCATTTAATCCTTCTTCAAAATGTTTACACATATCAGCCTCAGTTGGAACCCATTCTCTAGCATACTTACTTAACCTAACGAATTTTCATTAATACTCAAATATAGCCATGTTTCCTTTTTTGAGCTCTAAAAATTCTTTCCTTTTTTGATCCAAAAATCTCTAACTAATGCATTTCTTTCTAAATTCTGTCTGGAAGAATTCCCATGTAACATTTTCCCTCAGTACAACAAAAGTTATAGTATTCCACTATTGATATGTTGTGTTTTTCAATATAGATACTGTGCATTTCAAGCATTCGGCTGGTGTACATGATAATTCATCTAAAACCCTGATAGTATTTTTCAACCAAAGTTTAGCTCTTTCCAGATCATCATTGGCAATAGCCCTAAATTTGTTCAATAGCCTATGGCATCTCTGGAACCGGCTGAGGAGCAGGTGGGGGAGCTTATTGCACAACAAGATTTGTTCTCAAGTATTTAGTGAACCATTCATTCATCATTTGAAAGATGATTTTTTTTCCTCCTCACTTCGGCCCTCAAATACGGGACTTCTACTACTAGATGCAGCTCGTTGAACAGAAGCTTGAGCAGTGCTTTCAGCTTCCTCGGTTTCAACTCTAGCTTGGTTGGATGACATTACTATATGAAAAACACATTTACAATGATCAGGAGATATCACACTATCAGAAATAATATAATGGCAAGTATAGCTAAACTCAAACTTGCTACGTTAGTTTGAGAATCAACTAAATTGTAACTCTGATATCAATAAATGTAACACCCCTAACCCATATCTATCACCATAATAAGGTTGCGGAGCGTGGAGTTTACAGAATAGTTACAGATAATTCATTTCATTTATTATTCATATTCAAAACTAATCATATTGTCCCTTGAATGGGCCCTTGAGGCCCAATTTAAGCATTAGAAACAAGTCGGGACTAAATCAGGATCTCCAAGAAATTTTCACAAAATTTCAATAATTTTTCTTATTTACAGGAGTCACACGCCCGTGTGAGTAGGCCGTGTGACTCACACGACCAAGTGACATGCCCATGTCTTAGGCTGTGTGGGCATTCGATGTGAGGCACATGGCCGTGTCTCAGCCCATGTCCTTACCCGTGTAACTCTCTAACTTGGGTCACACGGCCAGCTACACACCCGTGTGCTAGGCTGTGTGACCAAATTAATTTTTTTAAAATTAAGTGCAAGATTCACTTGGCCAAGACACATGCCTGTGTTCTTGGCCATGTGTCAGACACAGCTAAGACACACGCCCGTGTCTCTGTCAGTGTGCCTAATATTGAGCATTCTGTTTCTAAATTTTAAGATGCAAGGGACACATGGCAAAACCACATGCCCAAGTGCCAGGCCGTGTGTCACATATGGTCAAGACACACACCCGTGTTGTAACACCCCGTACCCGATTCCGCTGCCGGAGTCGGACACGAGGGGTTAACGGCTTAAACCATTCACTTTCACAGTCCATTTAAAAAAATTTTCCAGGCAGTTGGCTAACTGCGTATCTGTCACTTTAAAAATCATATCTTGAGTTCCACAACTCAAAAATCAGATTCGTAATTTTTCTCCGAATCTAGACTCATATATCCATCTACAGATTTTTTTCTAGAATTTTTGGTTGGGCCAATTAGTGCAGTTTATTAGTTAAAGCTTCCCCTGTTACAGGGTACGACTACACTGACCTTCATGCGTTACGATTTGGATATCTCCCTGTACAGGGCTTCAATACTGATGCTGTTTGTTTCTATAGAAACTAGACTCAAAGAGGAATCTATACATATATGGAATGACTCCTAATTATCTCTGGTTAATTTACAATTAATTTCCAAAGTCGGAACAGAGAATCCAGAAACCGTTCTGGCCCTGTTTCACGAAAACCTAAATATCTCTTAACATACAACTCATATGACCGTTTCGTTTCTTCCATATGAAAGTAGATTCATCAAGGTTCATTTACATAATTTATTCGCTATTTAATTCCATTCCTACTATTTTTAGAGATTTTCACATCCACATCACTGCTGCTGCCAGCATTTATTTTAAGGTAAACTTTACCTATTTCATGATCCTCCATGGATCAACTAGAGTTTGTCATACATATACCAAAATGATCATGAATAACCATTCCCATGACTAACCGTTACCAACATTTCCATACTTCTTGATGGACAACATACAAAATGATTACGAGTGCTATGATCAAAGTATACTTAAAGCCATTTTCGCATGGCTTATATACATTAACCAGAATATCCCCCCTCGCTACTAGTCTATTCTATACATGCCATAAGATATTCCAAAACATAGCAGTACCAAACAGTGGATAGTGATAGTGTGACTAGTTGCTGATGATCCCCGAGCCTGTAGCTTCCAATTGAGATCTATAAAACAGAGGAAACAAATTACACGGAGTAAGCATTACAATGCTTAGTAAGTTTCAAGCAGTGCCAACAGATAACAATCAAGTTATAACATAGTTGTTCGTATTTTTATTTCACTCTTCCTTCGGGCATACCACCCCTTTATCCAAATATGCACATCTCATCATAATCATAGGAATAGTCTCATAGATTGCTCTCGTATACATCACATAACTACCTTATGGTTTGGTTTAAATCAAGCTCACATATAAACTTGGAGTGCATACCTGTTTGACCTTTCGCATTGCGTATTTTTATAATCAATTCTTATAAAAGAAGTCTTACCGGTCATAATCTCCACACGTAGTCATCGGGTCTTACCGGTCATAATCTCCACACATAGTCATCGGGTCTTACCGGTCATAATCTCCACACGTAGTCATCGGGTCTCGCTTGGAACATATTCAAGTTTCATGTACATTTAATCACATGTTACAACATTCACATTAGCCATTCGGCTTTACCACATATGCATATCACACATATATTTTACATTGGCCATTAGGCCTCATCACATATACATACACTTTCACATTCACCACATCGGCCATTAGGCCTCATCACATATACATACACTTTCACGTTCATCACATCGGCCATTAGGCCTCATCACATATACGTACACTTTCACATTCACCACATCGGCCATTAGGCCTCATCACATATACATACACTTTCACATTCATCACATTGGCCATTAGGCCTCATCACATATACATACACTTTCACATTCATCACATCGGCCATTAGGCCTTATCACATATACACATACACTTTCACATTCATCACATCGGCCATTAGGCCTTATCACACATATATGTATATCATACATATTTCATATTTTTCTTGTACATCAATTTCAGCAATAGCTTATAAGCAACTCAAATAGTTTCATCAAAGTTTACAACAAAATCACATATTCACTACAAGCAGTTTTTCTGACCAACAGTCATTAAGTTGTTTATAACTGGAGCTACAAAACTCAAAATCAATTGCCGTCAATTTTCCCCGAATGTAGACTCATGTATCTTTCACCCATAAAATTTTCAGAATTTTAGGTTTGGCCAATCAATACCAGATTTTTCTTAAAGTTTCCCTGTTTCACTGTTTGACTAATCTGACCACTCTTCGCTCTGAATCGAATTTTTCATTGTACAGAATTCATAATGTGTTCTATTTGATTCCATTTGAAACTAGACTCATTAAGGAGTCTAAGCTTATAAATCTTATCTTATAAACATTTTTTACAAATTATAATGATTTTCCAAAAACAAATCAGGGAATTTCGAGTCAATCCGACAACTGTCTCGCACAACTTTAAATATCTCTTTATAGAAAATTTCTTTGCTTCCACAGTCTCTTTTATAAGAAACTAGACCAACTAAGCTTTGATTACATATTTTACTCAGCCTATAATTCCACACCGACAATTTATAGTGATTTTCTAAAATCACATTACTGCTACTGTCCAAGCAAATTATCACAATTTGCTCTTAAATTTCCAAGTCCAAACACTTATGAACTTACCATTTGGGTTTAAGGCATATCATGGCCACATCATATCTTATTAAATCAACTCATTATGTCCTATTATGATTGAATTTACTCAACGTTTAATCACTTAAAACTTACAAAGGAATCAAACTCATATACTTAATAACTTACCTCGGGAATTGCCGAACGGTTACAAATCGACTATTCGGTTAGGTAGCTTGTTCTCTTTTTCCGAATTAGACTCCTAAGCTCTTGAGCTTGCATAAACAAATTTAATCTATTACCAACCAATTATACAAACTCATGGCGAATATAACAAGAAGACTACTAGATTCTACTAGCCACTCATTGCTCTATTATTAACCTTACTTAATTATAAACGCATTCGCAATTTGATAATTAAGTTCATTTCATGGTATCATAACTCAACATTTATCAATATATCATTAACAAAATATGCTCATGTCAAATTCCTCCCAATCACATCTCAAAATTCAGCAAGCTTAGAACTCATTTAATAATTAAATTCGGTAGCTTAACCACTTTGCTAACTACTTATGCATATAAGACTAATTTTTCATACTCGTCAACTTGAACCTAAAACAATAGCCGAATGCTCACGTACATATTATCTATTATTTCCATCACATAAATCATGCCATAAAACACTTTTAAAACAACTCACCATCATAGCCAAATATACATTTAATGAACATTACTCCTTTACCAAAGCTACTAATAACTATCACAAATACAAAACATATCAATATGTCAAACTCATTACCTCACCTATTTAGTCAAGCGAATAATAGAATCACTCACACTTAATCCATCCCATTATCTAATTTTTTTTCTCCAAAATGAACTAACCATAATACCGATTGTATATTATACCTAGCATTTCTCATTACCAAATCACAAAACCAAACACCACAAGCATATTTACCATAAAACATATCTCCAAAATAGTTGAAAACACAAACAATAAACACAAACATTGGCATTATGCTCAAATCACCATAAGAAATCTCAACTTTCTTGACATTACCAAGAGTGCATCCACAACTTAACTTAGCATATTATAAAGCCAAATCAACAAATTCAAAGCTTACCTCCTAATAGCTAAAGATGAAGGCCGAATTGCTCTAGGTAAGTTTTCCCTTCCTTTCATCTTTGTTTCGGTTAGAGAGTGGCATGAGAAGAAGATGAGCACCATCCTCCTTCTTCAATTCGGCCAAAGAGAACCGATTTCAGCAACCAATTTAAAACATTATAATCAACCCTAATACATGTATTGTGTAAGATATATTAGCATGTATATTCAACTGATTAAGCTTACCAAATTTTCATTTATGTACTTAAGTAAATTTTTATCATTTATACTAACTAAAATTTATTTACCATTTGCTACATATATCATCTACTTCTTAACTATTTCAAAACATATCAATCAAGATATGGCCTTATAATTATATACCAAAACATACCACTCTAACCATTCCAATGGCTAGATTATAAACAACCATTTACATTCCCTCTCTTGTCACCATTAGCCTATACATGCCATTATATTAGAGTAAGTTTTCTATTTATACCAAAACAAACTAGAGCATAGTGTAACAATGCTCCAACCGATCTCCAACCTTTACGAGCTTCCGAGCACTATAAAAAAGGAAAAAATAAACCTAGTAAGCATTTAATGCTTAGTAAGTTTGTATAATAGAAATTTAGCTTACCATTTTTATTCATTTAAAGTAAACATACAAAACATGCATCCAAATCAATTTTGGGAAATTTCCTAATCACATGCACTCATCTAACAAGTTAGTCATATAAATAACATATAATTTCAATAACACAGAGATGAGCTCATCATGCTACAAATTTCCAGGTATTTCAATAACATTTGAAATATAATTCATTTAACTCATAGTTTCTCATTTTAGCAGTTTTATTCATTGAACCATTGAAATTTTGATGGATACTCAGGTACTATACATGAGGTATATACATCAATGATCCATCAATTCATGTTCAGGGGTACCCATTAGGGCACTTAATCTGGGAGCACACTCTCAAGCCACATATCAGGATGCTCAGATGAGCCATGTAACAGGACTCTTATCTGGGCTAAATAGGAAACTCATAAGAGTTTTAATTCGGGAGCTTACAGAGCTTAACAGGTAACTCCAAAGAGTTTTTATCAGGAAGCTCCGGATAGAATAACAAGAGTTCAAGCAAGCTACGTCAGGAAGCTCATAAGAGCTTATATCAGGACGCTCACGAAAAGTTGCATTTGTGTCTGTAATAAATGATGGATCACAACTGATTGAATCGTGTAACAGGAAGCTCACAAATAGTTGTGGTAGTGTGCAAGACATGCAGAATCTGTAACGCTCCAAAAATTGGGCCTAGAAGAGTTGGGCTTTGAGTCTGGGATTCGGATAGAAGAAAACCTGAATATTGAGAAGTTTTAAATATTACTAGTGTTTAAAAAATATATATTGATAAAATATTTATGTTATTACTAATATTTTAATTTTTATGAAAATTATTATCATTATAATTATTAGATACAAATATATTTATAAAATTATTGTTGTTAATTTAGTGTTTAAATTAACATATTATTAGAAAAATTTTCTTGTATCTATTTTTATTGATTTATGGAAATTATAATTATTATTAGGAAAATATATATATATTATCGTATTTGAAATTTTCATTATTATGGTTATTATTATTATTTTAGTTTTAAATAAATTACAATGTAATTAAAGTGTGGGAAAAATTTGGACCAAGACTTTCATAAAAATTATTATTTTTGCTCCTTTAGGGATCTGGGCATTAAGGTTTATTAATAAGTTGGGCTAAAGCTGGACATAAGGAGGAATCGGCCTAGTGGTTAGGCGTGTTAGCGATGAGGTAGTGAGCAGGGTTCGATTCCTGCGTGCGCAAATGTGAGTTTTATTTTAGATATGCAGATCGTGGCTGGAACAAGGGTTAAAAGGAGTTGCGGGTATAATTTAACATAAAGAGCGCATGTGGCGCGATGGCGACAACGTCTTGGACATATGGAGAGGCGCGAGTTCGATTCCATACGTGGCGAATCTGTTTTATTTTTAAAGTGGGCGAATGAAGCGGTAAGGTTTATAATTTATTGTGACCGTATATAAGTAAAGAGAGAAGCATGGTGCAGTGGCCAGCAGACGGGCGAAGGCACAAGGGCGAAGAAAGTCGGGGTTCGAGCCTCACCTCGCGCATGGAAGGCTTGGATTTTTGCTGCTCACGTGGAGGAGAGTCGAGTTTGACCGAAACTCTTCCCAGCAAAGCAGTGAAGCGGTCAAAGCGGTGGGTAAGGTGCTAGGAGGTTGGATAAATTTCAAATGCCTAATTCATGGAGCAAAGCAAGGAATTTGAAACTAGAAGGAATTTTATTAAGCATTAAGTACCGTATTTTATTCTTTTAATTTTGGCTTTTATGAATTATTCCCTTTTTGTTCATCTTTCCTTCATTGATAATAATCGAACCTATCTTCTTTTACTCTTCTTTTCTTTCTTTTCTTTTATCTCATCTCTTCCTTCTTTAATTTCCTTCAAAGTCGAATCATCTTGTCATCTCCTCTTTTCTATTTTTCTATTTTCTCTTTTCATTATACTAAAATCTGAAACATCCATATTTTAGTGATTCGGGAGTTAATATTTAGATCTATTTTCTACGCACGTTTAAGTTGGATTTAATATTTAGATCTATTTTCTACGCACGTTTAAGTTGGATTCACAACGGATATGGGGTAGGAAGGTATTTGGAACGTCTTCAACGAGTAGATCTCTTGGTAAGTATTCGAACCTTCTTTCCATTTGTATCTTGTGGTTTAAGAAAAGCTGAAAACCCCTCTGTCGACTAAGGCTAAAAGGGTTTTTTGGTGTTATTTGGTCTGTTGGTGCTAGTGAGGATTAAAGGCTACCGATCGAGGAGTGTGTGAAACGCTTGGATCATCGGAGTGACTAAATCTAGTCATCAACTTCGACAAAGGTAAGGTGCCTAAGGCCATTATGGATGGTGGCCGAATGTGTAAGTGTTAATATTGGAAAGTTCTTGATTTGGTTCAATTATTGCGAGCTGATCTATTTAACAATTGATTATAGGAGAAATCGCATAGGAGATCTCGTCAAGGAATATCGCAAATCAGGTGTGTAACGAACCCTTTCATAGCTTAAAGCGATAAAATCTTTGAAAAGTCAAATGCCAAATTCGGCATTTCGAGGACTTATGAGCAATGACGCTCACTAGTTAGTTAGAATCGATGAGACGGTGATCGAGAACGATGGAAATAGTAAGAATGTGATTTTGGCGTTCTTGGTAAGTTGGGCCTCGAGGGGTCAAGTGGGGCCCATTGGGCTTTCGGCCCTTTGGGTAAAATTGGTAGAAAACGAAAATCATTATATGGCATGATAAGACTGTTAAAACCGTTATGGAATATAGGCTAAATGGGCCTAGATGACGAAATTGGCTAAGTAGGGCCCATTAGGGTTTTAGGCCCAATAACTCGATTTCGCTAAAAATGGGCCAGAATCACTGTTTGCACCCATGGATTGTTAGTAATCGTTAATGAACATGGAAACCCTAATTTTTGGTAAAATTATAAGATTACCCTTATACCATGAAAATGACCGTTTTGCCCCTAGGTAAAAATGACCATTATACCCCTAGGGTTTATGTATGATTTTAATACATGGGATTTTGAGAAATATGGTATGTATGAGATGCACATGACATGTATGATATGCACATGATATGTATGATATGCACATGATGTAATCATAACTGCATTGGGTTGGGTTTTTATATGGATGGAGGAAGTGAAAAAGGGCTTATGCCCCAGTTATCAAAAGGGCTTATGCCCCAGTTATTGAAAGGGCTTTTGCCCCAGTTATTAAAAGAGGCTAGGCCTCCAGTTATATGATAAATCAGCTATGCTGCTAGTGGAGAGTATGACGGGGTGGGTCGAGTTAATCCCCACATGGTGTGTTGGTTGGTACGGGTGGAGAGTAGCGGATGGTGGGTTGAGTAGTCTCCCTAAATGGGTTGCATTCTTTCATTGAAATTATATGTGATATTGAAATGGACCTAAGGGCCATACCGTTTACGTAAAGGCTTCGGCCCAGTAATATGAAATATGAAAAGGCTTCGGCCCAGTGTTATGGAATATGAAACATGAAAAAGGGCTATGGCCCAGTATATGTTGAGATTGGATTTGGGCTTAGACCCAACAGTCATTATTGTTTTTGGGCTCGAAAGGGCTTGTTGCACTGAGTTTCCAAACTCACCCCTTTCCTTAACCTTGTGTGAGCCTTGATGTGGGGACTTGGGCGGAGAGGATTGAGTGGCCACGGTGATCATCTTTGGGCTTTTAAATAAGTGTTGGTTTTCATTTAATTTCCTTTAATTATTATTTATTTTTGGGTTGTAATAAGGCCAATTTTAACTTTCCTTTTATTTCTTTTGAATTATACTAATTTTAATAACTTTAAAATTGGTTAATAATTATTCAAATGGGCTAGACTTAGGACGTGTTTTCAAAATGATACTTGTTTTCAAAATATCTCAACACCACAATTAATCGATTTATCAAAGACGTCCACTTAAACAAATTTAAACTCGATATAACAAAGTGTGGCTATGGTTGTGGGCATGTCTAGGATTGGATCCAATTAAAGAGCTTAGTACTTAAGCGACCTTCATGGCTCACCTCCTCTGTCTCGGATACCTACACGGTGCCCGGCTTCCATACACTTTGTTAACTCAATAAAATGTATGGTTTTAAAACACTAAAACGGAACGTGGGTTTTCAACTCCAATGTGGCACGTCAGATTCGACCATAACGTCTGGGCCGGGTTTGGGGTGTTACAGAATCACTACCGAACAGAATGCTTGCAGGAACTATATAACAGGACGCTTGAGAAGGCTTATAAAAGGATTGATTGTTCGATCTATAGTCTGTCTGCAACACATGCAGGACTTTAATAAATACTGGATAATATTGTATCCATCGAATTTCATTGTTTATACAGGACTTAACATTTATCCAACTTTATCGATCATTTATTCAATTTCACATCAGTAGAAGGTACACAATTCATACATACAACATTCAATTTAAGTATATAAATACACACAATTTTGTTACATGAACTTACCTCGAAACTTGTTCGTATATAGAAGTCTACTAATCCGACACTTTTTTTTCCTCGATCTAAATATTTATTTGATCTATCCAGATCTATATAAATGAATTTCACGTCAATTTAATCTATTTCATTCTCAATTTAATTCAATTCACGTCCTAGGAAAAATTACCATTTTGCCCATATACTTTCCATAAATGATAATTTCGTCCTTAGATTCGGAAAATGAAATTCGTACAATTTAATCTTAATTCCAAGCCTAACCAATTTTTACATATAACATTTACAGAACTTATATTTCATAAATATCAGAAATTTTCCATGCATTTTACATCTTTACAATTTAGTCCCTAAATCACAATTTCATGAAAATTCGCTTTACAAAAGTTGCTCATCTATCAACAACCTTTCATTTGCTATCATAAATTTCAAAATTTCAGCATATTCATCCTTGGAAAAACTTTGATACTTTGATAACTAAAAACGGGACAAGGATGCTTACCCAATTAAGCCAAGAAAGCTTGCTTTCTCTTTCCCAGGTTTTCCATAGAATTTTGGGCATGAAGATGATAATAATAATATGATATTTCTTTTTAATTATCTATCATCTTTTAATTATTTTCATTTCCAATTTAGTCCTTATGCTTTTCTAATTTTTCCACAAATTTTTCATCAAAAATATTGACTAAATTTTCTTTAATGGTCTAATTACTATATAAGGACCTCTTATTTTGAATTCCATATCTATTTGATCCTATTAGCTACTAGAACTCAACTTTTTCATTTTATACAATTTGGTCATTTCCCTAATTAAACACATAATCGGTAAAAATTTCTTATCAGAATTTTGATATAACATCCCTATCATAATGCAGGCCATGCAATAATATTAAAATAATTTTTCTTTCTAGCTTGAACTTGTGGTCATAAAACCACTATTTCGTTTTCACTGAAAACAGGCTGTTACAAATTCTAACCTAAGCATAAATAGATTTAATTAGTACTTTAGATGAATTATATTACGATGAAATAGAAAGAAATGTTTTTGTGATCTTTACTAATAATAATAAAATAAATAAAATAAAGAAATAAATCAACAGAAATCAAATAATAGAATGTATCAAATCTGATTATGGAATGATTTTCTTGCTTTAGTAATCATAACCTACTGTTGCTTCGGGTTTTCTTATTCAATCAACTAGCCGATATCCTAGCAGGATCTTTCGATCTTCCACTAAAGTAAAGAGTCGACAAGAACTACTTATCTCTTGGCCTCACAGTCTAGACTGGTTTAGGGTTAAGGTAATCACAGATAGGCCATACAAAGTTTCGGTTAATTCCCACCTTAACGATTTCCTAGGGTTGTTAGTCCTAGGGTTTAGCTTCTTCCTTTCCTAAATAGTTGATAAGCGAAAAGAGCCCTACAAAACAATTAATTAATCATAACTTTACTAGCTAAACCCTCATTGGAGGATTAGTTCCTCACGAATCTCATTATCAATATAAACTTGATAGAAAGAGTAGACATGAATAATAATTCAAAAGTATAACTTTTAGAAGAAGCCTGATTTGTATTAAATGTAATGTAGAATCCTCATAAAGTATTATCAAATGCACAAATTAGAATTATTTCACAAAAGTAAATAAAAAAAATGAAATAAATGTAAAGTCTAAGAAGAGAAAAAGACTAAAGACTAAAACGAAGGAGAAAATTATACAATATGAAAAGTTGTCTCTAAGTACTTAATGTTTGGCTGTGTGTACCAAAACGCCCCTAGCTCCTAACTGTTTCTAGTACAGAGGTGATGTCGCAACACGCCAAGTCCTATGTCGCGACATCGAGGGTAGTATACTCCATCTTCAAGGTGTCTTCAAATGTGTGTCTTGACATCCTTAGGTTGTGTCGCGACACTAGAGGCAGTCTTGGAATCCTTCTATTTTACTCCCTATGTTGAGATATCCAGCTCTTCATTTTGAAGCATAATGACCAGTATCGAGTTAGCACACCTTCTAATGGTCTCCTACACACTCACAAAGTATATTAGCTCACCCTTAGGCATCATTCGGACCCTAAGGTCAATAAAAAACTCAAATTACACACTTTATTAAATTTAACTAAAATTGCAAAAAAAACTAATTAAAACATATAAAAAATGCTTGTGTTCAAACTCCTAAAGTGCGGAAACTAGTTTAATTTACCACACCGAATTATGGCAAATCAACGAGACCACATTGGATAGTAGAGGTTTTATGCCTTCTCGCGTGGCCTTAAACCTCATACCTGTAACGTGGTTTACGCAAGTGTACGTAGTCGTTCAAGTAATAAGTTTGGATAATGATGATTAAATTTAATTGAACGCAAAAAGTGATCCCTAATGCAATTTAATCTACATGCAGTTTTAACTAAATGTATGAATGAAGGCTTTAGCAACAAAAACAATCAACATTAAATGGGCTAGGACAATTATACTAATTAATTCAATTTACTCTCATCATGCTTAACATGTTTGGAATTACTTCCACGGCAACACGATCTCCTATGGGTTTGCAAACTAAATTAAGTCCTCTCAGATCTTTTACTTAGTGAAATATGCATGTTACTGATCATATTAGACTAAGGGTTTCTTAGAATTCATACAAGGTCACAAGGACATTTATGTTTGCAAAAGTTTACTTACATAAACCTAAAAACCATGCAAGATAATAGAGCTAACTAAAGATATTACGAACCTCAACTTAGTCGGGTTTAAGGATCTAAATTGAGCATTGCACATTTCAATTATGTGCCTACTAGCCTTCATTTGGTTAGGATCGCTAAAGTAATTTGAGTGCACCCAATCACATATGAATGAAATGCATCATGATATTAATGGAAAAAATAATCGATTGAGGCACAAAACATGTTAACATGAATTAAATAAATATTATTAAATTAATATAATCATCCTAGCATATTGGAATTAAAACTTCATAGTTGATGTCAAAAACATAAAACTCAAAGCAAACATGTTTTAAATAAATAACAAAAGGAAAGAGTAAACTGTACTCAGTCCAGTAGCCTTTCAGATCTCTAATTGATGCGCTTTTCCGTTTTGACTGATGCTTGTTTTGCTAAGTGTTTTAAGGGGCAGTCAACTAAGAAGTGCCTTTATCAAAGCTTTTGAGGCTAAAGAATGGAGGAGGGATGGATGGCTAGGCAAGGGGAAAAAATGTAGAGAAAATGCTAATGAGACAAGAGAAATGAGTGTTGAGGGATGATGCATGAATGAAGGGATGGCAAGGTATTTATAGGTGAAGGTAAGGGTTTGAGTTTACTAAAAATAGGTTTAAATTTCCTTCCATCCCTCTTTCATGTGGCTGGCCATGCTTCAAGGAATAAGAGATAACCAAGTCTTCTCAATTTGGAATTCAAATTCAAGCTAAGAATAGCTATAAAGTGGACAGTTTCAGCAGAGAAGTTATTGGGTTGAATTCTAATTATTTTCCAACTCTAAGGACCTTCAATTAATTATCCCAAAACATATTTTGGGCAGCCACATTTAAGTGCCGAATTTAGGCTTTTAGTTTCCCTTTTTGGATGGTTCTTCAGTCCAAAAACTTAACAGACATGTCCATCTTCCATCACTTTCTTTATTGAGTTAAGTAGTCAACCTCATGTCCCAAATTGTATGGTATTATCATCCACATAGATAACTTGTGTAACACCCCAAACTCGGCCTGGACATTGTGGCCGAATCTGGCAATGTCATATTTAAGTGTTTTTCGTAAAGTATGATACTGTAAAAACCTATTCTCAATTTATCTTCTGTGTGATATTTAAAGATGTTCATTTAATTTAAAGCACAAGTCATTTGGAAAAATGTTAATCTCATTAAAATTGTTATTACTTTTTAAAACATTGTTTGTTGTAGAAGCTTTTAAAATATGTTGCGTAAACGTGGTGCTTATTTATCTTTTTAAAAACACGCATCTTTTCCTACTACTAGAAGTTATAAACCCAAGCAAATAAAAACCCAAATTAAAGTTAAAATCCATAGAGGCCTTATTACAGTAAAAATACTCAAATTAAAATTACTTATAAAGATAAAGAAAATATGATAGTAAACGCGATTGTGTGGTCGCTTTTGAGTCCCTCACAGCACCGATCCACTTAAGCTTGGGGATTACCTATACAAATAAATAGATGGGTGAGTTTATGAAAACTTAGTGTGTAATCCCATATAAGCAAAAAGTTCGAAAACAAACACAGTCTCGGCCTAAGCCCTTTTTAGTAACAGTGACAATATGAGTCTAGGCTTTAGCCCATCTCAATATAGAAACAGTCTTGTGTTTGGGCCTTGGCCCATACAATAATAGTAATCAGTGCAGTAACAGAATATAAGTCCTACCCATCCAGCCTCTACACCTCATCTCTGAAAAACCCTACACTTCATGTGGGGATATAATCAATCCACCCATCTTTACACTCTAGAATTAGTACCGGTTGCGGCATTAAACAGTAATATGCAGCAGGGCTGCTAGTAATTTAGGCTCGAAACCTTTCAGACCCACCCCCATGCAATGCATCATACGGTCATGTCATGTCATATCATAGAATCAATGTCATGTCATATCATAGAATCAATGTCATGTCATATCATAGAATCATACATGTATCCATTACAGTTTAAATAACATGCAAAAATACGATCATACATGGACATATATATACATCACATAGGGCAAAACAATCATCTTACCATATAAGGGCAAAATAGTCATTTTACCTCTTGAGGGCAAAACAGTCATTTTACCACATAAGGGCAAAATAATCATTTTACCACATAAGGGCAAAACAGTCATTTTACCTCATGAGGGCAAAATAGTCATTTATCAATCTGGGGTCTAGGTATACTTACCAACCCAATAGTAGGTCCACAGTTGTCTCGGGCAACCTGTGCAACCTTAACAGTCAAACAGTACAAATGGGCCCAAGGCCCAGAATGCGGGCCCATATGGGCCCACACACCCGTGTGACCCACATAGCCCAGAAATGACCTTAGCTATGTGGATACACAGCCTAGCCCAATATTCTCCACATGTCTATGCGATTTACCCATGTAGGGCCAATATGCCTGTGGGGCCCACACGACCCTTTTCAGCCCGACGTGGCCCAAAAATTGCCTAAGCCCATGAAATCGCTCATGGTGGCCTCTTCAACCTAACGCCCATGTTTAGGCATACAGACTACCACATGAGCAAGCGCACATTAATGGTCACCTATTTCGGCTTTTGTCGATTTACGATTATGTTATTACATACCTGATTGTGAAAACGCACAAATAAACCACAGCTGCTCCAACCCTAGATTCAAACACAACCCGCCATCAGTCCCTTTTTAATAACAAGATCAATAATCCTTTCTATTGTAACACTTATCAAAGAGATTCTAATCACTGGTCGATTGACGGAAGATTGCACACTTAATTTGTTACAAGCGACAGACCACAAACCCCTTCAGAGATATCCTACAAAACATACTAAACTTAATAGCCTAATCCATTTAATAAGTAAAAACACTACTTACAACGCTTGAGACATAACTTCTGCCCTTACCGCACTACTTACCAACCAAAAGCAACTCACGTTGGATTGAACCAACTGCTAGGAGAAGAAAAGTCAGCAGAATTGGGAGGATGGGAAAACCAAGTATTCGGCCAAGTGAAATAGAAAAACACCAAAGCCAATACCCCCTTTAAGAGAGAAACAGAAAGTAGGAGAGGGTAAAAGAAGAAGGTATTCGATTTTAACAGTACAAGAAAGAACTCTCAATAAAAGTCGAAGGAATAAAGAGAGAAGAGAAAGGGGTATTCGGCTATAACAAACTAAGAGAAGAGGGAGAAAGAGCACAAGATGCAATTGGTTAAACATCAAAGTGAAAGAAATAAGAAGAATTGAGTGAGAAAATGGAATTAGGAGTAATCGACCACCAAAATAACTTAGGGAAAAGCAAATTTGGAATAGACCAAAATAAGAAAAATTGAATGGTCTCTAAACAACAATCGGTCCCAAATGCAATAGTCGGCCTCTAAAGGAAAAAAAACCAAAATAGTGACAGAAAACGATAGTAATTTTCCCATCTCAATTCTTCCCCCCCCCCAAAGGCAAATTCTTTAAGTACCTAAAGTCCCAATTCGGCACAACACTCCCACTCCTTCAACATCCATTATTTTCCTCCTTAAATCACTCAAACCGATCCCTCTACAACTCAATTCAAATTCCCCTTAACCAATTTAATATTTAGGTCAAACCACAACACTCCCATGGCACAGCAGCAAAATAAAATACTCCACTCTGCTCACCAGGATTCGAACCTCAATCCTCTGGCATAGATAACACGCCACTTGCCCCCTAGACCAGTAGGCCTTTTCTGTCATGTTTTACTCATCCTTATTTAAAAGCCTACTACCTAGAGATAGTACTTATTCCTTTAAAAACAAAACTTTTTGCACCTGCCCAGGCTTGAACCCAAGACTTCTCAGACACCTCCCAGAACACTTAGCCACTGAAATAGATACATAGTTGTGTCACTTTCTTGCACAACTAAACATTTATGTGCAACCTCCTAACTATTCCCATGCTCAAGACCTAATACTTCTAGGCCTAAAATTTGGGGCGTTACAACTTATACATGTCCATGTTTTATTTATTTAAATTATGTCTCCAATGGACCTCATACATGTAACAACCCGTTTTTAGTCAAATTAGAACAGTGGTTTTTGGACTACAAATCAGAAGTTGAAATATTTATTTTCTTATTATTCTAGTGTTTATAGCATGTTAATTGAGTCATATGAAAATTTTGTTAAGAAATTAAGTCATTTAAATACCCAATTTGATAAAAGAGACTAAATTGCAAAAGGTGAAAAACTAGAGTTCTATAAGCTAAACAGATTTAATAGCTATGAAATTAAATGATTGCAGCATTTATGTTGTAATTAGACTATTAATAGCATGAGTGGAAAATAATGGACATTAAACATATGATTTTAAAGGTTAATTTATAAGGTTAATTAAGTACATTAGTAAATAAGTTAAGTAAAAATAATAAAAACAAAACATCATCTTTCTAAAAGATGATCATCCACTAAAATTAAGCTAAGGAAACCTCCATGGAAGCTGCTAGGTTCAGCCAAGTCTTCTTTGTGCATGTGAGAGAAATTTCATCATTTTTTAATAATTTCTATGTTTTCGAAATTATTGTAGCTTAATCTAGCTAGCCTAAGGACTAATTTGCAAAATTTTTAAAAGGCTAGGGTTTAACCATTGATGAATGTGTATGTATTTTGATGTTTGATGATAAAAAATGGATAGTTGTTGTTAGACAAACAACATTTGTTAAGTGATTTTGAATGAAATTGCAAATTAGAGATTGAATTGAGAAATATGAAAATTATGTGGTAAATGTGTAAAATAATGAAAAATATGGGCTACTATGACTATAGGTGAAATTTGGCTAACATGGGTGTGCGTGAATTTGCATTTTTCTAAGCTAGCGACTAAATTGTAAAGAATTCAAAATTTAAGGGCAAAAGTGTAATTTTGCCATAATATGATTTTTGGGTTGAATTGAATAGACTTATAGTTAAATAAGTTAAATGTGATTATATAGATCAAGAAAAGCAACATTCGGATTTAAATCGTGGGAAAAATAAAATAATGGATTGATAGCTCGATTCTCTCCATGTAAACTCGAGGTAAGTTCATATGTTAATAAGCATTAACGAAATTGAGTTTTAAATGTTCCATTATTACATTATTGATAAAGATGACTTCACGAAAATATTTGACGAAGATTAGCGACGTGAGTGTAACATCCCGAAATAGAGCCTACACGGAATAGTGGTTGCGAAACCACAAATCCGAGGTAGAAAATTTATTTTATTATCATTTTAAGGTTTATGGCATGATTGCATGATTGTGTGAAAATTTTGTTTAGAAATTTTATCGATAGAGGGTCCAATTTGATATTTAGGACTAAATTGCAATAGTTGTAAAATGTGTGCGTTCTAGTTCACAAAGGTACTAAGTACTTGTGAGTAATGGGCTTTTAAAGTGGAGGTTCTTGGATAGTAATTAGACCATTATACTAGTTTGGACAAAAATACCTAAAGGAAGATAAAACACCATAGTTTTTAATTAAGGGCATTTTGGTCATTTAGTTATTAAAATGAATTAAAAACAAAATTAAAAGCCAATTTTTGTCCATCTTCAACCCCTTGGCCAAATTTCACATAAGGAAGACATAGCTAGGGTTTTTCAAGCTTCCAAGCTTGATTGTATGTCCGTTTTAGCCCCGTTTTTAATGTTCTTTACGTTTTTGGAGACCCGATAACTTGATTAAGCTTATTCTAGCAATAACTTAACCTAGGGTTTATATTTGGAAAAATACCCATAGGTGAAATATGTTTATTTTGATGTTTTATGGTAGAATATGAAGCTTGAAATTGTGTTAAACAACTTTTGCTAAGCGATTTTACGTGAAAACGAGTAAAACGACATAATCGATAAAAATACCTAATGTTCATAAGTACATGTTAGAGTGAGAATTTGATGTTACCATAGAAGGGAAAAATGATCAACATGTCATAAAATATAAGAAAATAGGATGAAGTTTAATTTCCGAGCCTTGGGGAAAAAGTGTAAATATCTAAAAGTTTAGGGGAAAAAAGTAATTTTTCCAAAGTTTGAGTCAGGGACTGTTTTAACAAATGTGAGTATTAAATAAGCTAAATTTGTTATTATAGATCAAGAAGAATGAAATCCGGAGTTAGACCGGGGAAAAAAAAGATAGTGGACTAAATCGATATAGTTGATCGTATTTTGTTTCGAGGTAAGTTTGTGTAAATAAATGCAATATTATATTATTTTATGTTAATGTTGTTAAATTCCAGCATGTGTCTATTTATTTTATGAAATTATTCAAAGAAGACTCAAGCATGAATTGATAGAGAAATAATTTCAAAAAGTCCCAGTTAAACATTAGGAATGTGTAGGATACAAATGTCATGACATTAGGGTTTAAGGATACCATGTAAGACCATGCCAAGGCATGGCGATTGGTAAGGTTTCTAAGGCAAGGATATCATGTAAGACCATGTCAAGACATGGCATTGATAAGTTTCTATAAGGCAAAGGTCCCACATAAGACCATGCCAAGGCATGGCATTGGTGAGTTCATAAGGCAAGGATACTATGTAAGACCATGTCGAGACATGGCAATGGTAAGTTTCAAAAGGATACCAAGTAAGACCATGACAAGTCAATGGTAAGGTTCCCTTGTATCCTTAGTATTCCAAGTGGTTCAACAGGAAAATTTAAAGAGAATATTAAGGTAAGGTAAGGTAAGACGAGTTATACTAAAAAGGGTAAGACAAGTTCATGCTAGAAGAGAACAGTTAAGTATATAATGTTCACGTATGCTTGATAAGGAAAAAGGTAAGTAAAATGTATTAATAAATTTTATTAAGTAAATAATTATTTAAGTAAGTGAGTAAGTGAAGATGTTTAAAATATGTCTATGACGATTAATGAAGTTACATTAAGTAGTATCATGCCAAGTAGTAAGATAATTCTTATGAATGTTGTTATTTATTTTCATGCAAAATTACTAAGCTTAATACTTACCCCCTTTATTTTACTTCTTTTTATAGTTTTTCAAGATAACTCAAGGATCGTAAAGTATGTCGAAGGTCTGGGCAAACTATCACAATGATTATTTTGGTATAGCTAGACGTTTCATTTTGAGTATGGCATGTATAGCATCGTAGCCATTTTGTGTGTATGATCTTATGATATGGCTAATGAGTGGTATGTAAATGCTTGATAATGATTAACTATTGGAATGGCTAATCAAGGACATGTTGGTGTTATGTATGCCTATATGCTAGCTATTCCATGGAAATCATGAAAAAGGTGTAATTAGCTTTAAAACAGTATCGGACAGTAGTAATGACGTGAATTTGAAAAATTACTAAAAATAGTAGAAATAGATTTAGATAGTTAATAAGATATATAATTAAATATTATTGAGTCTATTTTCATATGAAAGAAACATAGTAAATAAATGAGTTGTATTTTATGAGATATTTAAATTTTTGTGAGACAGGGTCAGGGTGATTTTTGAATCCCCTGTTCCGAATTTAGAAATTCACTACAAATTGTAAAAAAATAATTATGAGTTATAATTTATATGTATAGATTCCTTATTGAGTCTACTTTTAATTGAAATAAATAACATGGTTATTTGAATTCTGTGTAGGGAGAAGATTAATTCGTAGAGAACAGAGGTCAGAGCAGCAGAACACTGAAACAGGGGAAACTTTAACTAATAAACTGTACTAATTGGAAAGACAAAAAATTCTAAAAAACAATTAGTAAGAAGATATACGAGTCTAGCTTCAGATAACATTTACGGATTTGAATTTTGATTTTTGTAACTCGAGTTATGATTTATTTAGTGACATGACGCAGATGGACAGTTTATTTATGAAAGATGAAATAAATTGTTTTAATTTATTTAAGTGATCAGAAAATTTTTATTGATCTTGGTTTGTTCCCAAACCATTTCAATTTCATGTTTTAGGGTCTCAAGGACCCTTTTTAGGGACATAATGAATGAATGAAACTATATTAATTTTAAAAGCAATTTTTTATGCCCCGAATTAGTAAGCTAAGTCTGGTGACGCCTTGTGCACGACTCCGGCGATGGTCTCGGGTAAGGGGTGTTACATTTATTCGTATCAGAGTCTAGCTATACATGTCATACTTATATGTTGATAGTGTGATGACTCTTGACGATTTTAAAATGTTTTCTTTTATAGTTATGGATCCTGAACAAGCTAGTGCAGATGATGTAGAGAGTAACGCGCAGGCTCCCAAAAAAGGGATGGTGCCACCAGATAGTAGTGAAAGGCCGTTACAGTTAGTTAGGGAGGAGGGGTTCGAGAAGCCTTCTTCCAAGCTATGAATGAATGGTTTTCTGAGTTTGTTCATACGAATCTGGCTGTTAGACCTCCACCCCCTCATGATCATCAGACCACCCATGTAGCTCCCCCAGTCACAGGTACGATTATAAGAGAAAAGCCACGAGTTGATAAAATTAGAAAATAAAGAGCCGAAGAGTTTCGAGCTACAAAAGATGATGATGCAGAAAAGGTAGAATTTTGGCTCGAAAATACTATCAGAGTCTTTGATGAGTTATCTTGCACACCTGAGGAATGTATGAAATGTGTTGTATCACTTCTTAGAGATTCGGCCTACCATTGGTGGAAGACACTTGTATCAATTGTACCGAAAGAGAGAGTCTCTTGGGATTTCTTTCAGGAGGAATTTCATAAAAAGTACATCAGTCAGAGGTTTGTTGACCGGAAAAGAAAAGAGTTTCTAAAGTTGAAACAGGGCAATATAACAGTGATTGAATATGAGCGCGAGTTTGTTAGACTCAGCAATTATGCTCAAGTGTGTGTGTCTACAGAGGCTATTATGTACCAAAGATTTGAGGATGGGCTTAATGATGATATCAGATTGTCTGTTGGTGTCCTAGAAATAAAAGAGTTTGTTGTCCTAGTTGGGAGAGCCTGTAAGGTAGAGGAACTGTTAAAAAGAAAGGGCAAAGTTGAAATTGAGATGCATGACACGAAGAAAAGAATAATGAGCAAGTCATTTCAGTCTACGTCCAAGAGGCCTAGAGAGTTCTCCACTAGATCTAATTTTTCAGCTGGATATTCTAGTTGAAACAGAAGCAGAAGATTTATGAGTCTGAAAGCTCAGACCACTCCAATTGCAAGTGTTGGAAGTGTTCAGCCTGATCGACTAGAGTGTCCCCGATGTGGTCGACGTCACCCAGGTCAGTGTCAAGCAACTGAGATAGGTTGTTTTCGATGTGGTGCACTAGACCATTTTATTTGGGAGTGTCCCGAGATGATTAAAAGAGAAGCAATACCGAGTGTAAGATCAGGCAACACTCCTGTCAGGGGTAGACCACTGAGAAATCCGGGAGCTGGGGCAAGTAATAGAGGTGCATCTAGAGATTCAGCAGTGAGGCCAGATGTTAGAGCACTTGCGAGGACCTATGCTATCCGTACTCGTGAATAGGCATCCTCCCCCAATGTGATTACGAGTACATTGTCTCTCCATGATACTAGAGTTATTGCTTTGATTGATCCGGGTTCGGCCCATTCATATGTTTGCATGAAATTGATGCCCAGTATGAGTATGCCTATAGAATCTATATAATTTTTGATTAAAGTACCGAATCCATTAGGCAAGCATGTATTAGTAGATAAAGTATGTAGAAATTGCCCTTTGATGATTAGAGGTCACTGTTTCCCGGCTGATCTCATGCTATTGCCGTCTGATGAATTTGATTTGATTCTTGGTATGGATTGGTTCACTACACATGATGTGATAGTGAATTGTGGAAAGAAATTCATTGAGTTGAAATGTAAAAATGGTGAAACTGTTCGGGTTAATTTAGAAGATTCAGATAGTTCATTTTCCATGATTTTTGTTATGTCTGCTCAGAAATGTTTGAGAAAAGGGTATAAAGCTTATCTTGGTTTTTTTTTAACACTAAAGATCTAGAATTGAAAATTGAACCAGTGCCTATGGTATGTGAGTTTCCCGATGTGTTTCCGGAAGAACTACCAGGTTTGCCTCTTGTTAGAGAGGTTGAGTTTGGTATTGGGTTGATTCTGGGTACCACACCCATTTCTATTGCTCCTTATAGAATGGACCCGTTGGAATTGAAAGAATTGAAAGCTCAGTTGCAGGAATTAATAGATAAAGGCTTTGCAAGACCTAGTAGTTCACCATGGGGTGCACCAATGCTATTTGTGAAAAAGAAAGACGGATCGATGAGATTGTGCATAGATTGTTGGCAGCTTAACAAGGTAACAGTAAAGAATAAGTATCCACTGTGTTCTTCAAGAAGGATTTGAGATCCGGATATTATTAGCTGCGAGTTAATGAGTCAGATGTCCTGAAGACTGCTTTCCGGACTAGGTATGGTCATTATGAGTTCCTTGTGATGCCATTTGGCTTAACTAATGCTCCTGCCATTTTCATTGACTTAATGAATCAAATTTTCAAACTGTACTTCGATAAGTTTGTAGTTGTGTTCACTGATGATATCTTGATTTATTCTTATGATGAGACTGAGCATGCAAAGCATTTGAGGACAGTTTTACAGATTCTGAGAGATAAACAATTGTATTCCAAGTTCAGAAAAAGTGAGTTTTGGTTACGAGAAGTTATTTTTCTTGGACATGTTGTCTCAGGTGAAGGTATCAGGGTTGATCCGAGCAAGATTTCAGCTATTTTTGATTGGAAGCCCCCTAGAAATGTATCAGAAGTCAGAAGTTTTCTTAGTCTTGCCGGATATTGTAGACGATTTGTAGAGGGATTTTCCATGATAGGTACCCTGCTGACAAGATTGCTATGAAAGGATGCCAAGTTTGAATAGACTAAGAAGTGTCAACAGAGTTTTGACAAGTTAAAGTTATTGTTGACAGAAGCTCCTGTTTTAGTACAACCAAAACCAGGTAAGGAGTTTGTGATTTACAGTGATGCGTCCTTGAATGGACTTGGTTGTGTAGTTATGCAGGAAGGAAAGGTAATTGATTATGCCTCTAGACAGCTAAAGCCACATGAGAAGAACTATCCGACAGATGATTTAGAGCTAGCTGCCATTGTTTTTACGCTGAAGATCTAAAGACATCATTTGTATGGTGAGAAGTGTCAAATATCTACTGATCACAAAAGTTTGAATGTAACACCCCTCGCCCACATCCGACGCCGAGACGGGGTTCGAGGTGCTACCTGACTTTTACTAACACTTCCATACTAAACAGGGCCATGAAATCTCAAATAATTAAAAACTTTTATTTTCACATACAATTTGTCCCATATAAGGGCTTACGAGGCCCAAAACATACATCCGGAGTGGTTCGGGACCCAACCGAGAACTCATGAAAAACTTAGAAAATCTCTTGCATCAAGGCTTCATACGCCCGTGTGGGTATAGAGCACACGCCTGTGTGCTAGGGACACGCCCGTGTCCCAATCCCGTGTCCAAAAACCTAGACAAATACAAGGCTTTTTTCATTCCATTTTGTCACACTCACAATAGATACACGCATACTTATATATTAACATACAACATGGCAAAATTAGGTACTTAAACATTCCTAACATGTCATGATTATGGCAATTTCACATGCAATAGATATCATAGATTTTACTCACATCTTTACCACATTCATACTATAATCATTATAAACTCATCACATAATACCATAGCACATGCATGCATAATTAAAATAGATTTACAACCCCATAATCAAAATAGGCCAACACATATGGTTAAAGCCATATCACATACTCTAATATTTAAACTCCTATACATGCCATAGGCTCAAAGTACTTGAAATCACTACACCAATAGCGTTAGCTTGACAGTGTGATAATATCTCTGACGGCCTCCAACCCGAGCTAACCTGAAACTCTAGAAAACATGGGAAAGAAGAGGGGGGGTAATCTTTCGCTTAGTAAGTTCATATGAAAACAATAAGCACTCATTAACTTGTTTTATCAATGTTTACAACATATTCTCAAGTTCACTACAAGCTATCTTTCTAAGCAACGGTCACTAAATTATTTATATCTGGAGCTACAAAACTCCGAATTAAGTTCCATTAATTTTCCATGAAACTAGACTTATTTTCCTTTCTTCCATAAAATTTTCAGAATTTTTGGTTAAGCCAAATAGTACATTTTATTCCTCAAAGTTACCCATGATTCACTGTCTGACAGTTCCGACCCTTCTGTACTAAAATTCAATTATCTCATAGTACAAGACTTGAATAATGTTTTCGTATATTTATCTTGAAACTAGACTCATATGTATAATTACTAATTTTTTTCTAGAATTTTTGGTTGGGCCAATTAGTACAGTTTATTAGTTAAAGTCTCCCCTATTTCAGGGTATGACCACTCTGACCCCTGTGCACTACAAACCAAATTTCTCCCTGTACAAAATTCCAACGACCATGGCATTTATTTCCCCTAAAAATAGACTCAATAAGGAATCCATGCATGTAAGGTATGACTCTTAATAATTTCTGTAAAGTTTTTGGTGAATTTCTAAAATCAGAACAGGGGGATCTCGAATTCATTCAGACCCTGTTTCACAAGAATTCAAATATCACACAATATGGAATTCTTTTTCTTCCCCTGTTTCTTTCATGTGGAAATAGACTCATTAAGATTTAATGCCATATTTTATTTCTGCCTCTAACTCATTTTCCACCATTTTTAGTGTATTTAAAAAGTTACACGACTGCAGTAACTCAAATCTGTCAAGGCTAAATTACTCATTCATGATCATTGTTCACAAAATTAATTCAACATCGTTTGTATAATCATCATTGAGACATTCATATCACATTTTCATTTACCATCTTACCATATTGTTGTTATGTCGAGTTTTCAACCCGAGGGTTAAGTACATACCTGTTCAAAGTATCTATTTCACAACATTTACCAATACGTCCCTTTCATCTCGAGTATTCCTCTATTTGAGTAGAATTTTACCCGTTGAACACATCGAAATATAATTCGGATACATGGAAAGTTTGCACATAAGTGCCACATATGTAGCAAAGCTACCATGTAACCCGCCCATAAGTGAACTCGGACTCAACTCAACGAGCTCGGGTGTTCGCATCCATAATTGAACTCGGACTCAACTCAACGAGCTCGGATGCCTAGTTACATCTCACGAACTCGGACTCAACTCAACGAGTTCGAACATTCGCATCCATAAGTGAACTCGGACTCAACTCAACGAGTTCGGATGCTCAACCATCCTAGTGACATGTCACTTGTATCCTAATCTATTCCTAAGGTTCAAACGGGATTTTCCTCGAACACATATCCTTGCCATCTTCCGTAAAATACCGAAACCAATACTCGGTAGCACTTTATATTTAACAGATAATACACATAACTTGCATTTTATTCGAAAATAACCACAAGGCATATATTTCATGATAAAAATCAGCATATTATATATTTAACGTCAATAAATTAAAAATAACAATTATGCTACATTATTTACACATGAACTTACCTCGATACCACAAAGGTGAAAAAAAAGATGTAATTATCCCTTAATCGATTTCTTTCCGTTCTAGGTCCAAATCTCAATTTTCATCATCTAAAATATCACATTCAACTTATTAAAACAATGTATTGATCAAATTAGTCATTGACACACTTGGGCAATTTTTACAATTTTGCCCCTATATTTTGCCAAAATTACCAAATTACCCCTAGGCTCGTAAAATTATTTTTATCACATTTCTTTACTCCTTGAGTCTAGATAAACCATTTTCATAACTATAGTAACTCATAATTTCAACTATTTCACACATTTACAACTCATTTTACAACTTAGCAATCTAGCCCTTTTTAAGGTGTTTTTATGCAATTTCTTTCACAAAAGTTGTTTATTAGACAACTAGGACTCATAATCTTCCATAAAAACACAGCAAACAACACATTTACTCTCATGGAAAAACCCTAGACTCTTCATCATTTTGCAAAATAGACCCCTCATATGAAAGCTCATGCTTTATGGGTTTCAAAAATGTAAAAATCATCAAGCAAAGACATTAAAATTACTTACAAGCAAGGGAAATATGTTGCTGAAATTTTCCAGCTTCAAAGCCCTTTCTTTGCTGCATATTTCGGTGAAGGAGAAGAGAAAAATGATAGCTTTTTCTTTTTGATTTGTTAATAATAAAACTAGTCAAAATTGGTGATCAAATTTCACCTAATTTTTACTTTTCAACAATTTTGTCTCCCATGGCCGGCCATCACACTTTCAATGGCCTAATTTCACTTTAAATACCCCCAATTTAAGATACAAGGCAATTTAACACCTTTAGGTATTAAAACACAACTTTTACCTTTTACGCGATTTAGTCCTTTTTCGAAATTAGACTAGAAATTGCTAAAATTAACTTACCAAAATATACATGCACTTATAAAATTATATTATAACACATAAAATAATACTAAAATAATTTTCTCTGGCCTCGAAATAGTGGTCCCGAAACCACTCTTCCGACTAGGCCCAAAATCGGGCTGTTACATTGAAATATTTGATGACTCAAAAAGATTTGAATTTGAGGCAAAGAAGATGGCTAGAGTTGATTAAAGATTATGAGCTAGTGATCGATTATCACCCAGGTAAGGTAAACATTGTTGCTGATGCTTTGAGTAGGAAATCTTTGTTTGCATTAAGAGCGTTGGACACTAGTCTAGCATTATAAGATGATGGCTTTATCTTAGCTGAGTTGAGAGCTAAACTAATGTTTCTTGAAGAAATTTGTGAAGCCTAGAAAAATGACAGTGAGTTGTTAGCCAAAAGAGCTCAGTGTGAGTCGGATATAGAGTCAAAATTTTAGATCAGTTCTGATGGTTGTTTGATATTCAGAGATAGGGTATGTGTACTGAAGAATGATGAGCTTATTCGAAAGATCTTACAGGAAGCACATAGTAGTTCTTCTACTATTCATCCAGGCAGTACAAAGATGTATAATGATTTGAAGAAAATGTACTGGTGGGTAGGAATAGGGACATTTTAGAGTTTGTTTCTATATTCTTGATCTGTCAGGAGGTAAAGGCCAAACATCAGGTACCTTCAGGTTTATTGCAACCTGTGCTAGTCTCTGAGTGGAAATGGGACCGAGTTACTATGGATTTTGTGACAGGATTACCGTTGACACCGAGAAAGAAAGATGCAGTATTGGTTGTGATTGATAAGTTAACAAAGTCAGCTCATTTTATCCCAGTTCGTATGGATTATTCACTTGACAAGTTGGCCGAGTTGTATATTTTAGAGATAGTCAAACTACACAGGGTACCATTATCGATCATTTCAGACAGAGATCCGAGATTTACTTTATGATTTTGGAAGAAGTTACAGGAAGCTTTGGGCACAAAGTTGAGTTTTAGTACAGCTTTCCATCCTCAGACTGACGGTTAGTCAGAGAGAGTTATTCAGGTACTTGAAGATACGCTTAGATGCTGTGTACTGGAATTTTAAGGCAGTTGGGAAAAGTACTTACCATTAGTAGAGTTTGCCTACAATAATAGTTATCGGTCGAGTTTGAAGATGGCACCTTATGAAGCTTTGTATGGACGTAAATGTCGCACACCTTTGTATTGGACAGAGCTTAAGGAAAACCAGATTTACTGGGTTGATCTAGTTAAAGAAATAGAAGAGAAAGTAAAAGTCATCAGAGATTGCTTGAAAGAAGCTTCAGATAGACAGAAGCCTTATGCAGATTTGAAGAGAAAAGAGACTGAGTATCAAGTTAGAGACAAAGTGTTTTTGAAAGTATCCCTGTGGAAGAAAGTTCTCAAATTTGGAAAGAAAGGCAAACTAAGTCCACATTTTATTAGACCGTTTGAAGTGATTGAGAGAGTCGGACCATTAGTATATCGATTAGCTTTGCCGATTTAGTTAGAGAAGATTCATGATGTATTTCATATGTCTATGCTACGTCGTTATCGTTCAGATCTAACACATGTGATTTCTCAGACAGAGGTTGAGATTCAGCCAGACATGACTTATAGTGAAGAACCGGTAAAGATTTTAGCTCGAGAGGTAAAGCAATTAAGGAACAAAAGTATTGCACTTATGAAAGTATTATGGAATAGACATGGGATAGAAGAGGCTACATGGGAGACCGAATAGGCTATGTGAAAATAGTACCCAAATCTCTTCACAGGTAAGATTTTCAGGGACGAAAATCCCTAAAGGGGGGAGAAATGTAACATCCCGAAATAGAGCCTAAACGGAACAGTGGTTGTAAAAACACAAATCTGAGGTAGAAAAATTTATTTTTTTATCATTTTAAGGTCAATGGCATGATTGCATGATTGTGTGAAAATTTCGTTTAGAAATTTTATCGATAGAGGATCCAATTTGATATTTAGGACTAAATTGCAAAAGTTGTAAAATGTGTGTATTCTAGTTCACAAAGATACTAAGTACTTGTGAGTAATGGGTTTTTAAAGTGGAGGTTCTTAAATAGTAATTAGACCATTATACTAGTTTGGACAAAAATACCTAAAAGAAGATAAAACACCATAGTTTTTAATTAAGGGCATTTTGGTCATTTAGTTATTAAAATGAATTAAAAACAAAATTAAAAGCCAATTTTTGTCCATCTTCAACCCCTTGGCCGAATTTCACATAAGGAAGACACAGCTAGGGTTTTTCAAGCTTCCAAGCTCGATTGTATATTCGTTTAGCCCCGTTTTTAATGTTCTTTACGTTTTTGGAGTCCCAATAACTTGATTAAGCTTATTCTAGCAATAACTTAACCTAGGGTTTATATTTGGAAAAATACCCATAGGTAAAATGTGTTTATTTTGATGATTTATGGTAGAATATGAAGCTTGAAATTGTGTTAAACAACTTTTGCTAAGCGATTATACGTGAAAACGAGTAAAATGACATAATCGGTAAAAATACCTAATGTTCATAAGTACATGATAGAGTGAGAATTTGATGTTGCCATGAGGGGAAAAATGACCAGCATGTCATAAAATATAAGAAAATAGGATGAAGTTTGATTTCTGAGCCTTGGGGCAAAAGTGTAAATATGAAAAGCTTAGGGGCAAAATGTAATTTTGCCAAAGTTTGAGGCAAGGACTGTTTTAATAAATGTGAGTATTAAATAAGCTAAATTTTTTATTATAGATCAAAAAGAACTAAATCCGGAGTTAGATCGGGGAAAGAAAAAGATAGTGTGTAACACCCCAAACCCGGCCCACACGTTATGGCCGAATCTGACGTGCCATATTGGAGTTGAAAACCCATATTCCGTTTTAGCGTTTTAAAAACCATATATTTTGTTGAGTTAACCAAGTGAATGGAAGCTGGGCACCAGGTAGGTATCCGAGACAGAGGAGGTGAGCCATGAAGGCTGCTTAAGTACCAAGCTCTTCAATTGGATCCAATCCTAGACATGCCCACAACCCATTGCCACACTTTTTTATATCGAGTTTAAATTTGTTTAAGTGGATGTCTTTAATAAATCGAATAATCGTGGTGTTGTGATATTTTGAAATCAAGTATCATTTTGAAAACACGTCCTAAGTCTAACCCATTTGTATAATTATCAACCAGTTTTAAAGTTATTAAAAATAAAATAATCCTGATAAGAAATAAAAGAAAAGTTAAAATGGCCTTATTACAACCCAAGAATAAATAATAATTAAAGGAAATTTAAAGAAATCCAATGCTTATTTAAAAGCCCAAAGGCGATCACCGTGGCCACTCTGAATCCCCTCCGACTCCAAGTCCCCACATCAAGGCTCACTGCAAGGTTCTGAGAAAGGGGTGAGTTTGGAAACTCAGTGTGCAACAAGCCCCTTTCAGAGCCCTAAACAATATCAGCCTACTGGGCCTCAGCCCAAGTCCAATCTCAATATGTATATACTGGGCCGTAGCCTTTTCATAAATCATATAACTGGGCTGAAGCCTTTTACTATAAACGGTATGGCCCATAGGCCCATTTTAATATCACATGTATCGTCAATGAAAAAACAAATGAATGCAAGCCCATTTGAGGAGACTACTCGACCCACCATCCGCTACTCTCCACCCGTACCAACCAACACACCATGTGGGGAATAACTCAACCCACCAACCATAACTCTCCACTGGTAGCATAGCTGCTTTATCATATAACTGGAGGCCTAGCCTCTTTTAATAACTGGGGCCAAAGCCCTTTTAATAACTGGGGCATATGCCCTTTTGATAACTAGGGCATAAGCCCTTTTAATAACTGGGGCATAAGCCCTTTTAATCACTGGGGCATAAGCCCTTTTAATAACTGGGGCATAAGCCCTTTTAATCACTGGGGCATAAGCCCTTTTTCACTTCCTCTATCCATATAAAAACCCAACCCAATGCATTTATGAATACATCATGTGCATATCATACATGTCATGTGCATATCATACATACCATGTTTATCAAAATCCCATGTATTAAATTCATATATAAACCCTAGGGGTATAATGGTCATTTTACCTAGGGGCAAAACGGTCATTTTCATATTATAAGGGTAATCCTGTAATTTTACCAAAAATTAGGGTTTCCATGTTCATTAACGGTTACTAACAATTCATGGGTGCAAACAGTGATTCTGGCCCATTTTTAGCGAAATTGAGTTATTGGGCTTAAAACCCTTAATGGGCCCTACATAGCCGATTTATCTAGGCCCATTTAGCCTATATTCCATAACGGTTTTATCAGTCTCGATGCGAAATTTGACAGGTTCTCCTTTTCTACCAATTTTTTTACAAATGGGCCCGAAAGCCCATTGGGCCCCACTTCGGCCCCTCGAGGCCCAACTTACCGTGAACGCCAAAAATCACACTCTTACTGTTTCCAATGTTCCCAATCATCATCTCAACGAATCTAGCTAACTAATGAGCGTTCGCTTGCTCACAAGTCCTCGAAATGCCAGAATTTTAGTATTTCGGCTTTTCGGCATTTATCGCTTTAAGCTATGAAGAGGGTTCGTTACACAACTATTTTTGCGATATTCCTCGATGAGATCTCCTACATGATTTCTCCTATAATCAACCGTTAAATAGATCAGCTCGCAATAATTGAACCAAATCAAGAACCATCTAATATTAACACTTACACATTCGGCCACCATCCATAATGCCCTTAGGCACCTTACCTTTGTCGAGATTTATGACGAGATCTAGCCACTCTGGTGATCCAAACTAATCCAAATCGACACTACGCCTTGCTGCTCCTCCACTATAGAAACCATAAAAATATTAAAAGAAGAACCCCATAAGGCCTATACCCATATTCGGCCACCTCCCTAAACTAGAGGGGTTTCGGCTTTTCTTAACCTCCATAATACCGAATTGATTAAAGCTACGAGCACTTACCAAGGTTCACCTACCCAAACGGTTCCAATCCCGTGTCAACTCCGATTCAACGCAGTCCCAACTTCAAAACACTAGCAAAAATTGCACCACAAGGATCCTAAGAATCGACCACCAAGTCACCCAAGGATGCTGTGCTTTCGGCTTCTGGATCACGGAAGAAGAAGTGGTTATGGACCAAAAAGGGTGTTTAAAAAAAAGTTGAAAGGCTTTTTTTTTAAATAACAAGAATCGGATAAAAAGAAAAAGAACAAGTGTATACCTTTACGGAGAAATCGATTTCCCTTGCCTCATTCGGGATTTGGCTTGTTGCTATTCGATTAGTAATGAAAAGAAAGATGAGTTCGGCTTTTACTATAAATGAAAGAGAGGAAGAATGGGGGTAAAGAGTTTATGGACAAAATAATGGAAGAGAAAAGAGAGGAATTGCTTAAGAAAAATCGGCACAAGTGGGAAGAAAGAAGGAAAACAAAAGAGGAAAAATGCCACCCTAAAACCCAATAGCCGAATTTACACTAACCTTCCCCCTTGGCCGGCCATCACTTCCCCCATTTCAAACCTCCTAAAATCTCTCCTAGATACGCTCCACCTTATCTCTCCATCATCCCTAAAATCTCTCCCCTTATCACTTCTTAATCCATGCACTTGACTAATTCAAACTTCTCCAACAGAATCCACCTGGGTTCCATCACTTACCCTTCTTGCTCATAAAAATAAATAACCTTATTTGCCAACACAGGGAATCGATCCCATGTCTTCCCCTATGCTCCACACGCCACCTTTTTAGGAGCTTAGTGGCGTCACCCTTGCCACTTTACTACAGCTCTTTTTGTGATACATTTCTCCCACAACTTCACATAAGGTCACCTAGCGTAACCCCTAACTCTTAAGTCCAAATTTTGAAAATTCTCTGGGTTTTGGCCAACACATGGGCCTTCCATAAGCCCATTTACATACTCAAATTATGAATTCCATAATCACATACCAAATTTTAGAAACTTACTTAAAATATCAAGAATCGCGAAAAACTCGAAAATCAAGATGTTACATAGTGGACTAAATCGATATAGTTGATTGTATTTTGTTTCGAGGTAAGTTTACGAAAAATAAATGCAATATTCTATTATTTTATGTTAATGTTGTTAATTTCTCGCATGTGTATATTTATTTTATGAAATTATTCAAAGAAGACTCAAGCATGAATTGACGGAGAAGTAATTTCAGAAAGTCCCAGTTGAACCTTAGGAATGTGTAGGATACAAATGTCATGACATTAGGGTTTAAGGATGTCATGTAAGACCATGCCAAGGCATGGCAATTGGTAAGGTTTCTAAGGTAAGGATATCATGTAAGACCATGTCAAGGCATGGCATTGATAAGTTTCTATAAGGCAAAGGTCCCATGTAAGACCATGCCAAGGCATGACATTGGTGAGTTCATAAGGCAAGGATACTATGTAAGACCATGTCAAGACATGGCAATGGTAAGTTTCAAAAGGATACCACGTAAGACCATGACAAGTCATGGCAATGGTAAGGTACCCGTGTATCCTTAGTATTCCAAGTAGTTCAATAGGAAAATTTAAAGAGAATATCAAGGTAAGGTAAGGTAAAACGAGTTATATTAAAAAGAGTAAGACAAGTTCATGCTAGAAGAGCAAAGGTAAGTACATAATGTTAATGTATGCTTGATAAGGAAAAAGGTAAGTAAAATGTAGTAATAAATTTTATTCAGTAATTAAGTATTTAAGTAAGTGAGTAAGTGAAGAAGTTTAAAATATGTCTATGACGATTAATGAAGTTACATTAAGTAGTATCATGCCAAGTAGTAGGATAATTCTTATGAATGTTGTTATTTATCTGCATGCAAACTTACTAAGCTTAATGCTTACCCCCTTTATTTTCCTTCTTTTTATAGTTTTTTCAATCTAACTTCGGGATCGTAAAGTACGGCGGAGGTCCGGGCACACTATCACAAGGATTATTTTGGTATAGCTAGACGATTCATTTTGTGTATGGTATGTATAGCATCGTAGCCATTTTGTGTGTATGATCTTATGATATGGCTAATGAATGGCATGTAAATTCTTGATAACGATTAGCTATTGGAATGACTAATCAAGGACATGTTTGTTGTTATGTATGCCTATATGCTAGCTATTCCATGGAAATCATGAAAAAGGTGAAATTAGCTTTAAAACAATATTGGTCAGCAATAATGATCTAAATTTGAAAAATTACTAGAAATAGTATAAAGTTTTTTAGATAGTGAATGAGATATATAATTAAATCTTATTGAGTCTATTTTCATACGAAAAAAAAATAGTAAACAAAGGAGTTTTATTGTATGGGATATTTAAATTTTGGTGAGACAGGGTCAGAGTGATTTCTGAATCCCCTATTCCGACTTTAGAAATTCAGTAAAAATTGTAAAAAAATAATTAGGAGTAATACTTTATATGTACACATTCTTTATTGAGTATAATTTTAATAGAAACAAACAACATTGTTATTTGAATTATTTATAGGGAGAAGATTCATTCGTAGTGAACAGAGGTCCGAGCTGCCAAACACTAAAGTGGGGAAAACTTTAACTAATAAACTGTACTAATTGGCTTGACCAAAAATTCTGAAAAGAACTTAGTAAGAATATATATGGGTCTAATTGCAGATAAAATTTATGGATTTGAATTTTGAGTTTCGTAACTCGAGTTATGGTTTATTTAGTGACTGTGACGCAGATGGGCAGTTTATTTATGAAAGATGAAATAAATTGTTTTGATTTGTTTAAGTGATTGAAAAATTTTTATTGATTCCAGTTTGTTCCCGAACCATTTCAATATCATGATTTAGGCACTCGAGGACCCTTTTTAGGGACATAATGAATGGATGGAACTATATTAGTTTTAAAAGCAAATTTTTATGCCTCGAATTAGTAAGCTAAGTCCGGTAACGCCTCGTGCTCTACTCTGGCGATGGTCTCAGGTAAGGGGTGTTACAGTAAGAAATCCCAATTGAACCTTGGGAATAGATAGGGTACAAATGAAATGTCATTAGGGGTTATTGTGTTTTAGGTGCTGGCCCGTACGTTCTACCGATGGTTGAGATTTTCGGCATGTGTTGTGATTACTCACTAGCTTGTGTGAGCAGCACTGTGTAGCTACGTCTTGATCGTCAGCTTGTGTGAGCAGACTTGATGATAGCTTGAGATGAGCATTTACATATGAGATATGAGATTGAGATGATTTCAACCTTGTATTGGCACTTAGGGTGCGAGATTACCAAGTATCCAATACTTTGCCAAATGGTTCAATGGGTTTATTGATGATATGAAAGTGTAAGAGATTGATACATATCAGTGCAGGTATGTACGTAAATCATATGAGTATTGAATCCATGAAATTGGTGGGTTTCATGATTAGCTATGTGAATGAATATATATATTAGCCTTGTGATTAAATGGAATTATAGTATGTTATGTTTATATTACTTAAATTATGAATAAATGGTAAGTTATATTTATTAGCCATAATAGCTTACTAGGCTTAGTAGCTTACTCTGTTTACTTTTTCGTGTTTTATAGTGATTTCGAAGCTTGCTCGGATTGGGAGTTGTCGGAGATCGCATCACACTATCCAACCGTCATTTTGGTGCTTTTGAACTTGTGTACTTGGTTATATGGAATTTATATGTGTTGTGGTTAATATGGCCTATATGTTTGTAGTGTTAATAGCCAATTGATTTGGCTTGTAAATGATGTATATTTTGGCTATGTGTATAGCCATATGAATTGGCTTATTTTGGCATACTTGGTTATATATATATATATGTGTGTAAATGGCCTTTGATATTTGGTTTATAATTGCTATGTGAATGTGTTGTTGGGATTTGGTATTAATGGTAGCAAATGGTTAAACTTAAGATTGTATTAGCGTGCTAAATATTAGGCAAGATATTACATATATGGAATTGACCATTTAGGTGATTTTGGATTTGAAAATGGTGTCCATTTGAATGGCTATTTGGGATGCTTATGGGAATTTTGGTTGTTGGTATTGGTAGTATATGATTTTGGCTTGAAATTGGTTGGTTATAAGTGCAAATTTATGCATTGGTTGTTTGTGCATTGTTGAACTTAGGTTGACAACATTTTGGGTGAGAAATGTGGCTTGACACATAGCCTA
Source organism: Gossypium arboreum (assembly GCF_025698485.1). Taxonomy (NCBI): domain Eukaryota; kingdom Viridiplantae; phylum Streptophyta; class Magnoliopsida; order Malvales; family Malvaceae; genus Gossypium; species Gossypium arboreum. The sequence continues at coordinate 20,375,943 of NC_069078.1, read as the reverse complement.
TCTTTTTCCACACGGGCATGTGTCTTAGCTGTGTGTGACATATGGCAAGATGACATGGCCATGTGTTCCTTAGTACTTAAGTAGAAATCAAGTCAGTAGCTTCACAGGACCTAGCACATGGGCATGTGGCTTTGCCGTGTGGCATAAGTCAGTGTACCCTCTACTTTTCACAAGGCCTAGCACACGGCCTGGCACACGAGCTTGTGAGGCCATTTCGAAGGGTACATAGGCTAGTCACACAGGCGTGTGGTTGGCCATGTGACCCAGGTCAGAGACTTACACAGGTAGGACACGGGCTAGGACATAGGCATGTGATCCCATTTAAAATGTCAAGACGACCAGTGTGATGGGCGTGTTTTTGGCCGTGTGAGACACACAGTCGGGCAACACGGGCTTCTGTCCCCTGTACTTTGAAAATTTTCTATGTTTTCCCAAAATTTCTCTGAGTTCTTGGTTTAGTCTCGAACCACTTCAAATGTATGTTTTGGGCCTTAAGGGATCGTATTAGGGACTATATGTTTGTATTTGAATGAATTATGTTTGGATTTGATAAATGTATATGAAATGTATGATTGTTATGAAATAAGTCAGGCAATGCTCCATAACCCTATTCCAGTGATGGATACAGGTTTAGGGTGTTAAATTTATTAGCATTAGAGCTACGATTTAGTCGGTTCTCAGACTAAGGTTGTGTGTGTTAGTCTAGCTACACATGCCATATATAACCTATGATAGTGTGATATCTCTTGACAGTTTTAAATCATATTTACTTATAGATATGGATCCCAATCGAACGGCTTTTGATGATGTAGAAAGTCATGCCCCAACCTTCATTCACGGAGCAACATCGTTTGAATCCAAACCTATATCTAAGAGTCAGGGAGGAGAGGCCAAGGAATCCTTCATCCAAATGATGAACGAATGGTTCACTAAGTTAGTCCGAATGAATCCGGCTGCTCAGCAACCTCCACCCCCACTTGTTCTCTAACTGATTCCCACTGCTCCTCAAGGTTTGGAAACCTTGCGTATGAAGAAGCCACTTGCGAATAAAATTTGAAAGTATGAGGCCGAAGAGTTTAGAGTTACAGTTGATGATGATCCTGAGAGAGCCGAGTTTTGGCTTGAGAATACGATCTAAATATTTGATGAACTGTCTTGTACGCTAGCTAAATGTGTCAAATGTGTTGTATCAATTCTTAGAGATACTGCATTTTAGTGGTGGAACATTTTGATATCTGTGGGGCCAAGAGAGTGAGTCATGTGGGAATTCTTTCAGACTGAGTTCAGAAAGAAATACATAAGCCAACGATTTATTGATCAAAAGCATAAAGAATTTTCGGAGTTGAAATAGGGTCGTATGGTTATAACCGAGTATGAAAGGGAATTTGTAAGATTAAGTAAGTATGCTCGAGAGTGTGTTTCTACTGAAGAAATTATGTGTAAGTGGTTCAAAGATGGGTTGAATAAAGACATTAAACTTCTAGTTGGAATTTTGGAATTGAAAGAATTTTTTTTTGTCGATAGAGCTTGCAAAACCGAGGAACTTGGGAAAGAAAAGAGATAACCTAATTCTAAGGCTAGAGATTTGAGAAAGAGATCGATGTGTAAACCTATCATTCCTCTTCAAAGAAATCAAGGAATTATTATAACCATTCGATAGCTTTAGTGGAGTACTATAACAGAGATCATGGGAAGCAACACATGAGTCCAAAAGCTCAAGCTACTTCAGTATTGAGTGTTGGTAGTGTCAAAACTAACAAACCTGAATGTCAACAGTGTAGAAGATGACATTTTAGAGACTATTGGATGAATACTAAAGCCTATTTTAGATGTGACTTGCAAGATCATTTTATTCAGGATTGTCCTGAGTTACCCGAGAAAGACAAATTTCAGAATGCAAGGCCAAGTAATACAGCTGCCGGAGGGAGACCACCTCGAAATACTAGAAATGTAACTAGTAGCAAATTTGCAACAAAGGATTCTGTTGTAAGATCCAAGGCTCGAGCGCCAACCAGAGCCTATGCTATTCTTACTCGCAAGGACGTATCGTCACAAGATGTTATCACCGATACATTTTCTCTCTATGACATTGATGTAACTACTTTGATTGATCCTAAATCTACTCATGCATATGTCTATATGAATTTAGTGTCTAGTAAGAGTTTACCTATTCAATCAACTGAATTTGTGATTAAAGTATCGAACCCCTTAGGCAAGTATGTTCTAGTTGATAAAGTTTGCAAAAATTGTGCTTTGATGACTCGGGGTTACTGTTTTCTGCCTGATTTAATACTTTTACCGTTTCACAAGTTTGATGTGATTTTGGGTATGGATTGGTTGACTCTGCATGATGCTGTTGTAAATTGTAGACGAAAGACTATTGAGTTGAAATGTCATAATAGTGTAATTCTTTGTATTAAAACTGATTATTCGAGTGGGTTGCCTGTTGTGATATCAACGATGCTAGCTCAGAAATATGTGAGGAAAGGTTGTGATACTTAACTTGTGTATGTACTGTATGCAAAAGTGTCTGAATTGAAGATTGAATCAGTGCCAGAGGTTTGTGAGCATCCAGATGCATTTCCAGAAGAATTACGTAGATTGCCACCGATTAAAGAGGTGGAATTTGCTACTGATTGCACCGGGAACATCACCTATATTGATAGCTCCTTACAGAATGGCTCCAATAGACTTAAAATTGTTGAAATCTTAGTTGCAAGAGTTAACATATAGAGGATTTGCATGACCGAGTTTTTTGCCTAGGGTGCACTAGTTCTATTTATAGAGAAGAAAGATGGATGAATGAGACTTTGTATTGACTATTGTCAACTCAACAAGGTTACGATTAAGAATAAGTATCCTTTGAAGAGAATTGATGATTTTTTTGATCAGTTCAAAGAAGCAACAATATTTTCAAAGATTGATTTGCAATATGGCTATTATCAGTTACGGGTTAAAGATTTGGATGTGCCAAAAACTACATTTTGAACCAAGTACGGGCATTATGAATTTCTTGTTATGCCATTCAAATTAACTAATGTGCCTGCAGCATTCATGGATTCGATGAATCGAATCTTTAGACTGTATTTAGACAGATTTGTTGTTGTATTCATTAATGACATTTTGATCTATTCTCGAGACGAATTTGAGCATGTCAAGCATTTGAGGATTGTGTTACAAACATTGAGAGATAAACAACTGTTTGCTAAATTCAGCAAATGCGACTTTTGGCTTCCCGAAGTTGGATTTTTGGGATATATTGTTTCAACGGAAGGCATCCGAGTTGATTCGAATAAGATTTCAGCAACTATTGATTGGAAATCACCAAGAAACATATTCGAAGTCAGAAGTTTTCTGGAATTAGCTGGCTACTATTAGTGTTTTGTAAAAAGGTTCTCGATGATTGCTACACCAGTGACTCGGTTGTTATAGAAAGATGTGAAGTTTGAATGGTCTTAGAAATGCCAGCAGAGTTTTGATCATTTGAAAGCACTGTTAACGGAAGCACCAGTTTTAGTTTAGCCTGAATCGGGTAAATAGTTTATGATTCTTTGTGATGCATCATTAAATGGTTTGGGATGTGTTTTAATGTAAGAAGGCAAAGTGATAGCTTATGCTTCCAAACAGTTAAAATCGCATGAAAAGAATTATCCGACACACAATTTAGAGTTTGCTATTATTGTATTTGCATTAAAATTTGGCAACATCATTTGTTCGGTGAAAAATGCCATATTTTTACCGACCACAAGAGCTTGAAGTATCTAACGTCTTAGAAAGATTTGAATTTGCGACAATGAAGATGGCTCAAGTTGATGAAAGACTATGAGTTAGTGATTAATTACCATCAGGGGAAAGTGATTGTAGTCACGAATGCTCTGAGTAGAAAATCTTTATTTGCTTTATGGGTGATGAACACACAGTTAATTTTGTCTGATGATGATTCAATTTTAGCTGAGTTGAAAGCTAAACCAGAATTTTCCCAGCAAACCTGTGAAGCTTAGAAATGTGATAATGAATTGCAAGTTAAAAGAATACAGTGCGAGTTGAATAATGATTCAGAATATCAACTCAGATTCGATGATTGTTTGCTGTTCTGAGGTAGAATTTGTGTACTGAGAAATTTTGAGCTTATTCCGAAAATTCTACACGAAGCACATAGTGGTTTTTTATCTGTTCATTCGAGGAGTACTAAAACGTACAATGATTTTAAATAGATGTACTGGTGGTCAGACATAAAACAAGACATTTTAGAATTTGTGTCGAGAAGCTTGGTTTGTTAACAAGTTAAAGCCAAACAACAAGTGCCTTCAAGACTGTTATAGCTGGTAATGATACCAAACTGGAAGTGGTATAGAGTTACAATGGATTTCGTATCGAGGTTACCCCTATGTCCGAAAAAGAAAGATGCTATTTGGGTTGTTGTTGATCGTGTGACGAAATCTGCACATTTCATTCTGGTACGTAAAGACTTTTCAGTTGATAGATTAACTGAATTGTACAGCTCTAAGATTGTCTGATTGCACGGGGTGCCAGTTTCTATTATTTCGGATAGAGATTCGAGGTTTACATCATGATTTTGGAAGAAATTGAAAGAAGCTTTAGGCATGCGGTTGCACTTTAGTACTGCATTTCATCCTCAAACTGATGGTTAGTGTAACAACCGAGTTTTAGTAAAATCGAAACAATGGTTTTGGGACCACAAATCCGACCGAAAAATAATGTTTATTTTTATTTTATTATATGGTCTGTATTATGATAGACATGTAGTGTGAAAATTTTGATACGAAAATTTTATCGATTAAGTGTTTAATTACGAGAAGGACTAAATCGCACAAAATGCTAAAGTTTCTAGTAGCTATAAGGATTAAATAGCTATGGAATTCAAAACTAGGGGTCCTTATATGGAATTAGACCATTAAAGAATAGTATGTACATTTTTGGTGACTCATCCATGAAAAAATTAGAAAAAGGCAAGGACTAAATTGGAATTGAAATAATTTAATTAATTAAAAGATGATAAAAAGAAATATCATTTTATTTTCTCATCTTCAACCCTAAAATTATATGGAAACCCTAGGAGAGAGGGAAGAAATTTTCAAGGCTTAATTGGGTAAGTTTACTTGTTTCATTTTTAGTAATTTTGATATTTTTGAAACCGGGATAGCTTAATCTATCTATTTGGGGGATTAATTTGAAAACTTATCAAGTCATGGAATTTGGGTCATGGATGAATATGCTGAAAATTAGAAATTTATGGTAGAAAATGAAAGGTTTTTTATAGATAAACAACTTTTACAAAGTGATTTTTGATTAAAACATGATTTAGAGACTAAAATGTGAAGTTGTGAAATTTGATGAAAATTCAGAATTTTTATGAATACACGTGCTGTAAATTTTGTAATGGGATTTTGGGTAGGCTTGGAATAGGGAGTAAATTGCACTAGTTTCATTTTTCGAGCCTAGGGATGAAACTAGAATTTATCAAAAAGTTAGGTGCAAAATGGTAATTTTGCCTAGGACATAACTTGAGTCCAAATAAAAATGAAATATGTGAAATTGATGATTAAAGCTATTTATATAGATCTGGACAACATAAATCCGAGGTTAGGCTGACGAAAAGAAAAGGTTTCGAATTAGTATATTTTTTATGCGAACAAGTGTCAAGGTAAGTTCGTGTAACTTAATCGAGTTTCTAAATATGTTAAATTGAATATTGTGTTTATATAGAATGTGACTTATATTGATGTACATTATTTGAATGCTATAATGAAAAATTGAATACATGCTTGAAATGGTGAAAAAGGTGTTAAGTCCCAATTGAATATTGAATTCTGATGAATATATGCGCTTTTCCATAGCGAATAATGTCCTACATTTGCTGTAGATGGGATTTAGCTCAGACGAGTAATCCTATTGACCTTGTTATAGAAAGGATTTAGCCTAGACGGGTAATCCTGATATAATCCCTCTCGATTATATGTTACAATTAGGGTTTTACCTGGACTGGTAATCCTGATTGAGCTCTTCTGAGCATACGTTACATAAAGGATTTAGCCTGGATTGGTAATCATGTAATACAATATGTGGCTCGAGAGTTTTCTCTTTGATTAAATGCCCTAATTAGTTCTCTTGAATAAGAATTGACGGGTGATTGAATTGTACACCTTGAGTGTACTACTTGAGTATCCATCAGAATTTGATTGATTCAGCAGACAAAACTCTTGACATGGCATGAGAATTATGAGACGAAATGATAATGACTTGAGAGAATATTGCATGATGAGCTCATCTATGTTTACTTGATTGTTATGAAGATTTTGGTGACTAACATGTTTGATTGAATGCATGTGTTTAGGTAATTTTGCTAATGGATTGAAAACATGATATTGTATGCTTAGATTTAATAAACGGGTTTGGTAAGTTTAGTTTCTGTTGTACAAAATAAATAAGCATGTAATGCTTACCCCGTTTTATTTTCCCTATTTTATAGTAATCAGAAGCTCGCAAAGGTTGGAGATCATTAGAGCATCGTCACACTACCAACTAGCTCATTTTGGGTATACTTAGTATAACCATTTTGGTATAATGGCATGTATAGGACAACATGACCAATAGTGGCTTGAAAATGATGTTTCGCAACCTAGACATTGGAATGGCTAGTAATGGCTTATTTCGGTATAATTAAGTAGGTTATTATGATATATTCATATGTGTTATGTTAAGTATTAGTGATCAAATGATGTTAATGCCTAAGTTAATCCAAGGTAAGTTTATAAATACATATTCATGTAATGGTGTGCCATGATGAATGATGGAATAGTTTTATTTGAATGCTTGGAATGGTTTGTATTGGATGTGTGTTTCAAGTGCAGGTCATGGGTGTGATTTTGGGTGAGAAATAAAGCTAGAAATGGCTTAATTTTGTCCACATGTGTAGACACACGAGCTTGTGTCTAGATCATGTGTGACACACGGCCTGGTAACATGGGGTTGTGGTTAGGCCATGTGTCTCCTGCACCAAAATTTTGAGAAACAGAATGCTCAAAATTGAGAACACAAGCAGAGACACGGGCGTGTGTCTCAGCTGTGTGAGCCACATGACTTAGAACACATGCATGTGCCTTGGCCATGTGAAACCTGCACCTAGTTTAGAATTGAATTAATTAACCGTATGGCCTAGCACACGAGTGTGTGGCATGGCTGTGTGTACAAGTTAGAGAGTTACATTGGGTCGAACACGGTGTCTAGCACGGGCATGTCCTAGGGTCACACGGGTGTGTCCTTTGGACCACACCGACGTGTGAGCCATGCACCTTGGAAAATTTTGAAATTTCACGAAAAATTCTTAGAGTTTTTGAGTAAGTCCCGAATCGACTCTAATGCTTGTGTTGGGTCTCGAGGGTCAAATTAAGGGACGTTTTGAATGAATATTAGTTTACATAAATTATTTGTAAAATGTTCTAAAAGTCCTGGTAATGCTCTGAAACCTCATTCCATCGACGGATACGGGTTAGGGGTGTTACAATCGATCTGAGAGAGTGATTCAGATTCTCGAAGATATGCTTCGTAGTTGTGTTTTAGAGTTTTAGGGCAACTGGGAAAAATATTTACCATTGGTTGAGTTTGCATATAATAATAGTTATCATTCGAGCATAAAAATGGCACCTTATGAAGCTTTATATGGTCGTAAATGTTGAACTCCGTTGTATTAGATCGAGCTTAGTGAGAAGAAAAATCACGAGGTTTATTTGATCAGAGAAACCAAAGAGAAACTGAAATTAATTCGCGACAGTTTGAAAGCATTTCAGATCAACAGAAATCATGTGACACCCCTTACCCGAGTCCGAGGCTGAGACTGAGCACAGGCATTATTTGACTTAGCCGCATGCATATAATCATTTTCGAATTACAAAAACTAGGTTAAAATTTAAAACTTTTCTCTTTTAATCTAAACGTTCTTAATATGGGCCTATGATGCCCAAATCATGTTTTGAAAATAACCCGGGATTAATCCTAACATCTTTGAAAACTTTGAAAAATGCCACTTGAAGCAGGGCACCCCGTGTAGAGGGGCAACACGCCTGTGTGATCATTATGACATGGCCGTGCTAAAGGTCCGTATGGTTTACATGGCTTAAGCACAAGGGGACACGCCTGTGCCTCGAGCCCTGTGAATTGAATTCCAAATTCAAACCTATAGGGGTTTTCACACGGCCTGACACACACCCGTGTCTAAAAACCTTAGTATTCTATTTGTGACATCAGGAACCAAATAGAGGCACATGGCCAAGGAACATGCCTGTGGCCAGAGGCCGTGTCCTCCACACGGTTGAGATACACGACCGTGTCTCTGCCTGTGTGTTTACTACCATGCATACTAACTTGCAAATTTTACGTGCAGGGGACAGACGGCCGAATAACATGCCTATTGGGCTTACTGTGTGTCACACACGGCTCAGAAAAACGACCGTGTGTCTACCCATGTGGACAATATACGGTACCTACCAACCCTTTTGCCACTCTAAAACACAATCTAATACCATCCATCACACCAAAGTCTATCATAATATGATTTCCCAATCAAGCAACCATAACTAAGACCTATATACATTTCACATATGTTTAAGCGACTAATTTATGTACTTTGCTATCAATACACTGAAATTCACATGCTCAACCATACCAACAATCTTCTCGTTCATGGAAGTCTTTTTTGTATTCATATAACAACTTTCAATATTAGCCATTTTTCATGGGCTTAAACAAAATGAGTCAAATGCTAAAACAAACCAACACATTTGGCCCCAAAATAGTGTGACACTAAAACAAGACAAAAGTTCCTATACATGCCATAATCCAAATAAAAGAACTAACTATACCAAGTGCTTCAGATGATAGTGTGACTAGTTTCTCTGACATATGTAATGATCCTCGAGCTACGTTGGTGGCACTATAAGAAAATGGAAAGGAAAAGGGGTAAGCATAAAGCTTAGTAAGTTGCATGAAAATAAACATGAACTAATTACCATACAACAATATGCTCATAACATTTCATAGCTTGTCCATGAATACAATGAATAGACATAAGTACAACTTACTCATCACCATCTAATACAATTTATATGGTATATATTGTGCCCACATCTCATACATTTCAAGTAGGTACCTGTACCACTCACCATTTGGTCATAACTTTTCTCATTTCGATACAAATCATAAATCTTTTGGTGCATCATTTGGAATATTATCAGATACTCAATAACACCGAACATGGGATAAAATGCCAACGCCATCTCCCAGACATGGTCTTACACTGGCTAGCACATTAAAGTCGATGCCATGTCCTAGATAGGTTTTACACTGACTTTCATATATCGAGGCTGATACCATGTCCCAGACAGGTAGTACACTGGCTCTCATCTATTAGTGTCGATGCCATGTCCCAGACAGGTCTTACACTGACACACAATAAGATGACGCCATGTGCCAGAAAGGTCTTATACTAGCTTGTATATCCCGAGACCGATGCATGTCCCAGACATGTCTTACACTAGCTCTTGTCTCAATACCAATGCATGTCCTAGACATGTCTTACACTGGCACTCATGATATGGCCAATGCATGTCCCAGACATGTCTTACACTGGCTCACATACCACCCAATGTCATGGTACGAATATCCAAGTCTATTCCAAATGTTCAACCGGAAGTCTTTACTAAAGTAATTTCTCGACATGCATTCTCATAATCATAATTCAGCAATTCATGTAATATCAATTCAATCATACATCATAGCAATTTATTTGCATTATTAACATACAACTTACCTCGGTATACAAAACGTGAGCAACTATTTTGACTTAGTCTGTTAGCTTGGCTTTTCCCCGGTCTAGGCTCGAATTTTGAAATTCTTGATCTAAAATAATAAGAATTCACAAATTTAATCATTTTATTGATCTAGATACTGAACAATTTATAATTGGGCGAAATGATCATTTTTTCCCTAAACCCAAAATTTGATTTTATCACATTTTCTCATTAATCAAGCCTAGCCGAATAATTTTTATACTAGGAGCAACCTATAATTCTCTTTATTACACACATTTATTACCTATTTTTCAACTTATGCAAAATGGTTCTTAGTTAGGGTTTCCATGAAAACTACTTGAGTTACCGTCAGAGCTGGAAAAGATTCATAATGTGTTTCATGTGTCAATGTTACGATGATACCGGTCGGACCCATCACACATAATTTCTCCAGCAGAGATTGAAATTTAGCATGAAATGTTGTATAGTGAAGAACCGATTAAAATTTTGACCCGAGAGATTATAGAATTAAGAAACAAGAGCATAGCAGTTCTGAAGGTGTTTTGGAAACGTCACGGTATAGAAGAAGCTACGTGGGAACCTAAGGAGGCTATGAGAAAATAGTACTCTAACCAATTTTTTGGTAAGATTTTCGGGGACGAAAGGAGAGTTGTAACAACCCGTTTTCAGTCAAATCAGAACAATGGTTTTAGGAGCACAAATCCGAAGTTGAGATATTTATTTTATTATTATTTTAGTGTCTACGGTATGTTAATTGAGTCATATGAAAATTTCATTAAGAAATTAAATCATTTGAATACTCAATTTGATAAAAAGGACTAAATTAAAAAGGTGCAAAACTAGAGTTCTATAAGCTAAAGGGATTTAATAGCTATGAAATTAAATGATTGGAGTGCTTATGTTGTAATTAGACCATTAATAGCATGAGTGGACAATTATGGACATTAAACATATGATTTTAGAGGTTAATTTATAATGTTAATTAAGTAAATTGGTAAATAAGTTAAGTAAAAATAATAAAAACAAAACATCATCTTCCTAAAAGATGATCATCCACTGAAATTAAGCTAAGCAAACCTTCATGGAAACTTGCTAGGTTCGGGCAAGTCTTCTTTGTGCATGTGAGTGAAATTTCATCTCATTTTTAATAATTTCTATATTTTTGGAATCCTTGTAACTTAATCTAGGTAGCCCAGGGACTAATTTGCAAAATTGTTAAAAGGCTAGGGTCTTACCATTAATGAATGTGTATGTATTTTGATGTTTGATGATAGAAAATGAATGGTTGTTGTTAGATAAACAATATTTGTTAAGTGATTTTAAATGAAATTGAAATTAGGATTAAATTGAGAAATGTAAAAATCATGTGGTAAACGTGTGAAATAATGAAAAATATGGGCTATTATGAGTATAGGTGAAATTCGACTAGCATGGGTGTGGACTCAATTGTGTGAATTTGCATTTTTATGAGTTAGGGACTAAATTGCAAAGAATTTAAAATTAAAGGGACAAAATGTAATTTTTCCATAATATGATTTTTCAGTTCAATTGAATAGAATGATTTTTAAATAAGTTAAATTTGATGATATATATATCAAGAAAAGCAATGTTCGGATTTAGATCGGGGGAAAAACAAAATAGTGGATTGATAACTCGATTCTCTCCGTGTAAACTTAAGGTAAGTTCATTAATATGCATTAATGCAATTGATTTTTAAATGTTTCATTATTACATTATTGATGAATATGACTTCACGAAAATATTCGACAAAGATTAGCAACGTACAAAATCCCGATTGAACCTTAGGAATAGATAGGATACAAATGACATGTCATTAGAGGTTATTGTTTTTTAGGTGCTGGTCCACACGTTCTACCGGTGGCTGAGCTTTTTGGCATGTGTTGCGATTACTCATCAGCTTGTGTGAGCAGACCCGATGATAGCTTGAGATGAGCATTTACATATGAGATATGAGATAGAGATTGTTTCGACTATGTATTGGCACTTAGGATGCGAGATTCCATAGTATCTGATATTATTCCAAATGGTTCAATAGGTATATTGATGATATGAAAGGGTAAGAGTTTGATACGTATCAGTACAGGTATGTAGTAAATCATATGAGTATTGAATCCATGAAATTGGTAAGTTTCATGATTAGCTATGTGAATGAATATATATATTAGCCTTGTGATTAAATGGAATTATAGTATGTTATGTCTAGATTACTTAAATTATGATTAAATGGTGAGTTATACTTAGCAGCCATACGAGCTTACTAAGCTTAATAGCTTACATTATTATTTTCCATGTTTTATAGCGATTTCAAAGTTTGCTTGGATTGGGAGTTGTCAGAGATCTCATCACACTATCCAACCGTTGTTTTGGTACTTTTGAATTTGTGTACATAGTTATCTGGGATGTATAGGTGTTGTGGTTAATATGGCCTATATGTTTGTAGTGTTGATTGCCAATTGATTTGTCTTATAAATGATGTATATTTTGGATATGTGTATAGCCATATGAATTGGCTTATTTTGGCATACTTGATTATATATATGTGTGTAAATGGCCTTTGATATTTGGTTTATAATTGCTATGTGAATGTCTTGTTGGGATTTGATATTGAAGTTAACAAATGGTTGAATTTGATATTGTATTGGCATGCTAAATATTAGGCAAGACATTGCATATATGGAATTGACCATTTAGGTGATTTTGGATGTGAAATTGGTGTGAATTTGAATGGTTATTTGGGATGCTTATGAGCATTTTGGTTGTTGGTATTGGTAGTATATGATTTTAGCTTGAAATTGGTTGGTTATAAGTGCCAATTTATGCATTGGTTGTTTGTGCATTGTTGAACTTAGGTTGACAACATTTTAGGTGAGAAATGTGGCTTGAAACATAGCCTATTTTTGTCCACACAGGCAGAGACACGAGCAAGTGTCTCAGCCGTGTGTGACACACGGCAAGGTAATAGGGCCATGTGTTGCCTAGTACTTAAGTAGAAATCAAATCAGTATCTTCATTCGACCTAGCACATGGGCATGCCACTAAGCCGTGTGGCATAATTCAGTATACCCTCCAGTTTTCACACAGCCTAGCACACAACCTGGCACACGGGCGTGTGAGGCCATTTATAAGGGTACACAGGCTAGTCATACGAGCGTGTAGTTGGCCGTGTGACCTAGGTCCGAGAGTTACATGGGGTAGGACACGGGCTGGGACATGACCATGTGATCTCATTTCAAATGTCTACACGGTGTCACGGGCGTGTCTTTGGCCGTGTGAAACACACGACCGGGCCACACAGGCGTGTGTCTCTTGTACTTTGAAAAGTGTCTATGTTTTCCCAAAATTTCTCTGTGTTCTTGATTTAGTCCCGACCACTTCAAATGCACGTTTCAGGCTTCAAGGGCTTGTATTAGGGACTATATAATTGTATTTGAATGACTTACGTTTGGATTTGATAAATTTATATGAAATGTATGATTGTTATGAAATAAGTCTGGTAATGCTCCATAACCCTATTTTGGTGACGAATACGAGTTAGGGGTGTTACAATACATAGTGAAAAATACATACATTAATAAACTAACATGAATTAATATAAAATATGCATGAAAATCATGTAAGTAAGCATAATTTCACATACTTTCTAAAGTCATGTCTAAAATTACTAATTAAGTAAAATTCACTTATTTCAATAATAATTACTCAAGATTAACACATTTATTAAGTAAAAAAGTGGTAAAATATATAGAAAAACCCTATATAATTTCAAGTTTACAATAGTCATCATTTTAGTGACCATCAGTTTTGTTGCACTTATCATTATAATTTGAATAGGAATCCTTGTCTACTTATTTCCATATTAGAGTCTGCCTATTCTATATGTCAAAAAATGCATTTGGACACATGTATTATATGTCGCAACATCGAACCAATTTTCTCAATCCTCTTCGATTCTAACTTCGGTGTTGCAACACGGGGTTGCCGTGTTGACACTGATTGTTTTTACTCAAAATTTCAATTTTTAAAGTGTGTTTGTACCTATAAAACGTAAAGTTGATTCAAATTAAACTCTAGAATAATCATTTTGTTAATATACAATAATTTACATAAAAATATTTATCTTAAATTATCAGGTTTTACTAATAAATTCATCTGATAGTTCGTTTAATGTACACGATGACGTGTTTTAGTTTCTTTTAGTATTGGTCCATCGTTTGTCATGCCACTCCACCTTGTTTTGCTTGTCTCGTTCATTGAACCTACTCTTTCGCCCTACACTGATTCTCGAAAATATTTCCCTTGACTTAAGGTAGTTAGAGTTGTAAATAGATATTTCACTACAATGCTCACAAAATTTCCTCTTATTTTCCCTACTTTGTTGGTGACCATATTTAAAAATATCTATTTCACCATTAATCTTTATGGTTAATTTTTTCTCTCCATATCAATGGCGGACCATGACCTAGCTAGAAAATGTTCACGCAATTGAATGGGCATCTCTCGATCTTCTTCGAAGCCAAGAATCATAAAGTCTACAAGGATTGTGAGTTTACACACTTTTACTAGTACATCCTCCAGTACTCCCTTAGGTTGTACCGGCGGCATATTAGCTAGTTGTAATGTGATGTGAGTATTCTTGATGTCCCCTCGCCTAAGCTTTTCATATATAGACAGAGGCATTAGTTTTATGCTAGTTCCTAAGTCACATAGAGATTTGCTGAAATGAATATTCCCTATCTCTATAGGTATGGTGAAACTTCCCGGGTCTTTTAATTTTTAGGGTACCTGCCTAGATATGAACATACTACATGATATGTTTATATTAACTTGCTCTCCAATTTTAATTTTTCCTACGCCTTTTCGTAATTTCTTTAAGGTACTTGGCTTATTTCATAACTATTTCAATTAAGTTTATCAATGGCAAATTCACATTTAATGATTTAAATAAATTTAGAAAACTTACAAAATCATCTTCATCCTGATTTTGTCTTTCCTTCAACTGTGATGAGAATGGTACCTTTGCAATTGTAGGTTAGATTATTTGTTATTTTTTTGATTTAGCTGCCAATTTAGTTATTTTTTTTTACTCCAGTCTGTTATCAACTTCAAAAGGTTCTTCTTGAAGATCATTAGCATTCCCTTTATTTACCTCCTAAGTTAGGTTCTTCAGGCTACTCAGCACTTTACTAGATCGAAACGCGATTGCTTTCATTTACTTCTTAACTTCTCCTTGAGGATTATCTTCAGTGTTATACCAGGGCCAATTTGTCTCTTGATATCTCCCATCATGCTTATTAATTAGCCTATCTAATCTTCAAGCTTAGTCAGTGTTCTTGTTGATTTGGTGCACTTAGACTGCACTTGATTCACATCTATTCTCATTAACTATATTTTCCCTTCTATTCGATTCATACATTGACCACATAAAATATGGTTATTAGGTTTGGTCATTTCCTGAGGTTTTTGCAAATAAGAAGGTTGATAGTTTGTAACAGCCTGATTTAGACCCTAATCAAAATGGTGATTTCGGGACCACGAATCTGAGCCAAAAAAATATTTTAAAATTATTTTCTGTGTTTATTTTGTGTGAATTTATATTTGTGAAATTTTCATGAATGAACATCGTCGTTTAGGTGTCTGATTAAGTAAAAGGACTTAAATCGCGTAAATTGAAAATTTGGTAGTTTTATTTATAAAGGGCCAAATTCTTAGTGGCTTTTAAGGATGAGGGATTTATGTTGTAAATAATCTATAAAGATATTAGTGGGACAGTTAAAGACTTATAATATGTGGTTTTTAATATTAAATTATTAAGGTTATAAAAGTAAGTTAATTATTAAAGCATATATATGATATAATATTATAAAATAAACTATGTTTTTCATTTTCTCTTGCACCGAATATAAACAAAAAGAAAAAGAAAGAACACAAGACTAGGTTCGACCATCTTCCAAGCAAAAATCAAGGTTCGTTCTTTATCGGTTTTTGATAATTTCTATGTTTTTGAGATCGTTGCTTCGAGTACTACAGAACCCATGCTTGAATTTTTTATTTTGATGGATATTTTGAGTTGTTTCATTGTTGATAACTTGTGATATTTGTTGTTTGATGATGAAAAATGAAATATATGTTTTAGATTAACATATTTTGTATTGGAGTTTTTGATGATTTTGAGTAATTAGGACTTAATTGAAAAAAACAATTATTTGGGGGACTCAAATGTGAAATTAATGAATTATAAGGGCTTGTATGGACATAAGTAATATTCGGCCTAGCTTGGGTGTGGAGAACTTTGATGTATTTTGTGTATTGTACAATTGGGACTCAATTGTAAAAATTGTAAATGTCAGGGGTAAAATGGTAATTTACCCATTTATGTGTTTTGGGACTAAATTGAGTGAAAATATGTTTGAATGAGCTAATTTGAATATGTTTAAATCAAGAACCAAAGAAATCTGATTTGGATCGGGGAAAAATGAAAGTTGTGGACTAGTAGCCCTGTCCCGTTTTACGACGTCGGGGTAAGTTTATAAGCAAATAGACATGTATATTGGTATCTTAATGTTATATTTACTTGCTGTTTTGAAGTGTTAGAAACTAAATATATTATGGCTGAATGTGATTGAATGTGGCTATTACACCTTCGAGTTCGATTTCACCGAGTTACGACGTCTGAAAGCCCCTTATGAACCTTAGGAATAGCTAGGATACATATTTCATGACATGGGATTCCGGTATATGAGTGCGAGTAAGTCCATGGCCTCAATTTGTGATTTCGATATGTGTTTACGAGTAAGACCCTGTCTGGGACAGTGGCATCGATATGTGCCTACATGTAAGACTATGTTTGGGACGTTGGCATTGTACTATATATGTGTGAATTATCCGAGTGTCCTACCCAATTCTGAGTGGTTCATTGGGCAACAGTAAACATAATCGGATGTGTTGGATGAGCAAAAGGGGACAGGTATGATTTAGTTTATTGGTTATCGATGATAAGGTAAGTATGTGACTTATTGATAAAATGTGTTATGGATGATATAAAGGATAAACTTCCTTGGTTCAAATATGTGTTTTCGGCCTTGACCGAATGGTGTATTTATTATGGAAATGATTCTTTAATTTCATTTATATGTTCATATGAATATTCGGCTATGAAAGTAAATTATGTACATGATCATATAACTGGATCTTTGAGCTTAATAAATGTGTATAGTTGAATTGTGAATGAGTAGTGAATAGCTCTTGTGTATATATGTATGAGTGATAATGTATATATGCGGTTATATGGTTAACTTATGTAGTAAAATTTTATTAAATATAAGAGTTTTGCATTTTGTGTAGGGGAACTTAGTGTAATAGCAATATTTGGCTTTGGTGATTAAATGATACTATGTTGTTTTAACTATTTATACATTCGGTTAAATAGAATTATAAAAGGAAATAATTATATATGCTTAAAATACAGTATATGAATGTACCTATAAATGATTGGATTTAAATGTACAATGATAAAATATTCTGATTAGTTTTGCTAATTCTTTTAATGTCATTGAATTATTTATTCGCTTATAACTTACTAAGCTGAAATAGCTTACCGAGTGAATATTTGTTTCTGTTTTATAGATTTTGGAAAATCAAGTTACAAGCTCGGGGATCGTCTACGAATCTGATCACACTATCCACTATTTTGGGTACTTTTATAAGTTGAATTAGAAATTATGGCATGTATAAGCTAAAGTATGTTTTGGAAATGTTAATTTGGGGGTTGTATATAAAGCCATTCGAAAATGGCTAAGTAATTATCCTTAAAAATTATCTGTGTTAAGCTCGATCTTTGCCCACTCTGCCTTATAATTATGTGACATGTTTGCATGAACTTGTGTTAGGTATTGCATGTGTTGAAATATGGATATTGCCATGTTCCTATTCGGTTTATGCAAATGGGATTAAATGTTCACTAAGTTTGATTGATGACAAATAATGTATAGATATTTTATGGACAACTGATGTGTTTAAAAGTTATATACTTTATGTTAAGTAAGGTCTCTATTGCGGGTAAGACACATATATTTTATGTGTACTTTATTTTATTTTATTGGTTTTGATATTTTGTATGGGATTATATATATATATGAGAATGTCATTTAGATAAATTAATATGTTTGCATGCATATTATATGTATTTATGAGGTTGTCGTATGGGTTAAATCAACCTTAGTATTAGGTAGTTAAAAATTTAAGTTAGTTGGATATTATAAATGGATATATGTGACTGAGTATTTGATCATGACATACGGATGGATCCTTATATGTCTTGTTATATATATATTTATAGATGTTTGTATTATGATTGGGTTGCAAACATGCATGATTATATTGATTCGTTGAATTTTTTTGTAAAGCTACGAAATTATGCAATTTAGCTTGTGATAGCTTAATAGCTATAGAATGGAACGGATTTTCTTTGTATATTCCTAAATGTTTGACTTTAGTTTGTGTAATTATATAATACATGCAAAGTTGATAAAAATTTAGGAATAAAAGCCGCACCAATGATTTAATATGGATGCATAAAATGATCGAACAAAATTTAGGTAATTTAGTGGTTTAAGTATAATATATATTGTCTCATTTATTTTAGGTGTTCAAAATGTTTCGAAATTTGATAGGGATAATTGTATGTAAAGTTTATACTATCGTATGAAGTGTTCCCGATTTATTAATGAAGTCGGTATAGACATTTATATTAATAAATATTTGTATAAGTAATTTGTATGATCGGTAATGTCTCGTAACCTTAGTCCGGTGACGGATACGGGTTAGGGGTGTTACATTTTATTGGTATCAGAGCTACAGTTTAGTCGGTTTTAGGATTAACATAACGTGTGTGAGTTTCGATATATATGTCATAATTATATACTGTGATAGTGTGATGACTTCTGACATTTGAAATGTGTTTTCATATAGTAAATGGATCCCAATAGAGTTGCAGCAGATGATGTTGAGAGTGTAGCGCCTGCTCCCGCGCAAGGGTCAGCACCTGCTCCCGCGCAAGGGTCAACGCCAGCTGATTCTCGATCGACTTCGAGTAATCAAGAAAGTGAGGCTAAACAAACCTTTTATTAGATGATGAATGATTGGTTTACTCAATATATTCGGACTAACTCGACTGCATAACAACCTCCACCCCCGACTAATCCATCTTCGATGCCTGTAGTACCTGAAGTACGTGATCTGTTGAGATTATATAGGCCACCTGTTGATAAAATTAGGAAACATGGGGCTAAAGAATTTAAAGCTACCGATGAGGATGATGCTGAGCGGGCTGAGTTCTGGCTTGATAATACCATCCGTGTGTTTGACGAGTTGTCCTGTACACTAAATAAGTGCTTGAAATGTGCCATATCTTTACTTTGAGACACAGCATGCCACTGGCGGAATACCCTAGTATCAGTGGTTCCGAGAGAGCAGGTGATCTGGGAATTCTTTCAAATTGAGTTTCGTAAGAAATATATCAGCCAGAGATTTATTGATCAGAAGCGTAAAGAATTTCTGGAGCTGAAACAGGATCGGATGACCGTCACGGAGTACGAGTGGAAATTTGTGAGACTTAGTCGATATGTCAGAGAATGTGTTTCCACTGAAGCCATAATGTGTAAAAGATTCAAAGATGGGCTGGATGAAGACATTAAACTGTTAGTTGGCATACTTGAGATAAAAGAGTTCGTGGTACTAGTTGAGCGATCTTGCAAAGCTGAAGAGCTCGGGAAAGAGAAAAGAAAAGCTGACTTTGAAGCTAGAGATGCATGCAAAAGAATGCCTGGTAAGTCATTCCAGTCGGCATCAAAGAAGTTTCGAGATGATTTTAGCCGTTCTAAAGCCACTTCAGGTTATTCCAGACAAGATCAGAATAGACCACCAGTGAGCTCGAGAGCTACTTCGGTAGCGAGTGTGGGTAATGTCAGATCAAATCAACCCGAGTGTAAACACTATGGTAAACAAAATCCCGGCAGTTGCAGATTCCATGATCGGGCTTGTTTTAAATGCGGATCGACAGATTATTATATTCGAGATTACCCAATGTTAGCTAAAGAAAATCCAGTGCAGAATACAAGATCAGGTAATACTGCAGCTTGAAGTAGACCACCCAGGAATGCTGGTAATATAAGTGGCAGTCAGAGAGGGACTAAAGATACGACAGTCAGATCTAAGGCTCGTGCACCTGCCAGAGCATATGCTATTTGCGAGCGAGAGGAGGCTTCATCCCCAGATGTTATTACTGGTATATTTACTCTTTATGATACTAATGTAATTGCATTGATTGATCCTAGTTCTGCTCATTCTTATGTGTGTGAGACATTAGTATTCAGCAAGACTCTACTTGTTGAGTCTACTGAGTTTGTGATCAGAGTGTCAAACCCTTTGGGCCAGTGTGTTATGTTTGACAAAGTGTGTAAAAATTGTCCCTTGATGGTTAGAGATTTGTAATTTCCAGCCGATTTAATGTTGCTGCCATTTGATGAGTTCGATATAATTCTGGGTATGAATTGGCTGACTTTACATGATGCCGTTATGAACTATAAAAGAAAGACCATTGATCTACGGAGCCAGAATGATGAAGTTATTCGGATCAAATTTAGTGATTTGTATGGTTTACTAGAAGTGATTTCTTTGATGCTAGCTCAGAAATATGTGAGAAAAGGGTGTGAAGCTTACTTTGCCTACGTGCTCGACAGTAAAGCAGCTAAAAGAAACATTGAATCAGTACCTGTTGTACATGAGTATCCGGATGTGTTTCCGGAAGAATTACCAGGTTTGTAACCTATTCAGGAAGTAGAGTTTGGTATTGAGTTAGTGCTTGGGATGACTTCGATATCCATAGCTCCGACTAGAATGGCACCTACAGAATTAAAAAAATTGAAAGCTCAGTTGCAAGAATTGACATAGAGGTTTCGCACGACCGAGTTTCTCTCCGTGGGTTGCACCTGTGTTGTTTGTGAAAAAGAAAGATAGAACTATGAGAATGTGCATTGATTACAGATAGCTTAATAAGGTGACTATAAAGAATAAGTATCTGTTGCCACGGACTGATGATCTGTTTGATCAACTGAAAGGGGCCACAGTATTTTCGAAGATAGACTTGAGATCAGGTTACTATCAGTTGCGAGTTAAAGATTTAGATCTGCCAAAGACTGCTTTCAAAATGAGGTACGGACATTATGAGTTTTTGGTTATGCCTTTCAGACTCACTAATGCACCTGCTATTTTCAATGATTTGATGAATCGGATCTTCAGAACTTATCTGGACTGGTTTGTGGTTGTGTTTATAGATGACATTCTGATCTACTCTCGTAGTGAAGCTTAACATGCCGAACATTTGAGACTTGTATTGCAGACATTGTGAGATAAGCAGTTGTATGAAAAATTCAGTAAATGTGAGTTCTAGTTAAGTGAAGTTAGTTTTCTGGGCCATGTAGTATCAACATTAGGTATTCGGGTGGATCCGAGTAAAATTTTAGCTATACTGGATTAGATACCTTCAAAGAATGTTTCTGAAGTTCGAAGCTTTCTGGCACTTGCTGGTTATTACAGACATTTCGTGAAAGGTTTCTCTATGATCGCAGCCCTGATGAGAAAGCTATTGCAGAAAGATGTTAAGTTTGAGTGGTCAGAGAAGTGCCAGAAAAGCTTTGATCAGTTAAAAGCCCTTTTGACCGAAGCTCCAGTACTAATTCAACCAGAATCGGGTAAAGAATTTGTTATTTATAGTGATGCATCATTAAATGGTTTAGGCTGTGTTTTGATGCGTGAAGGCAGAGTGATAGCTTATGCCTTGAGACAGTTAAAGCCACATGAAAGAAACTATCCAACACTTGACCTGGAATTAGCAACTATTCTGTTTGCATTAAAAATTTGGTGTCTTATCTGTTTGGTGAGGAATGTCATCTTTATTCTGATCATAAAAGCCTGAAATACTTGATGACTCAGAAAGATCTGAATTTGAGACAACGTCGATGGTTAGAACTATTAAAAGACTACGAGCTTGTGATTGACTATCACCCAGAAAAGGCTAATGTTGTTGTGATGCTTTAAGCCAAAAATCACTATTTTCTTTGCGTGCAATGAATGCGCATATGACTATGTCTGAGGATGGTTCGATAGTAATTGAATTGAAAGTAAGACTGTTATTCGTTCAACAAATATGTGATGCCCAGAAGGTTGAAAATGAATTGATTGCAAAACAAGTTCAGTGTGCGACAGATACTGATTCAAAATTCAGCATTGATGCTGATGGTTGTCTGAGATTCAGAGACCGAATATGCATTCTAAGGAATTCAGAGTTGATTCAGATGATTTTGAATGAAGCTCTTAGTAGTCGGTTATATGTTCATCCAGGTAGTACAAAGATGTGTAATGATTTGAAACAGCTTTACTGGTGGCATGGTATGAAATGAGACATCTCTGACTTTGTTGCAAAATGTTTAGTCTGTCAACAAGTGAAAGCAGAGCATCAGGTACCTTCAGGGTTACTTCAGTCGATTATGATACCAGAATGGAAGTGGGACAGAATGACGATGGATTTTGTATCTGGTTTACCGTTGACACCGAGCAAGAAAGATGCAATCTGGGTTGTTGTTGATAGGTTGACTAAGTCGGCTCATTTTGTTCCAATACGTACAGACTATTCACTTGATAAGTTGGCTGAATTGTATGTTTATCAGATTGTAAGACTACATGGTGCCTATATCTATTGTTTCGGATAGAGACTCGAGGTTTACATCGCGATTTTGGAAGAAATTGGAAGATGCACTAGGTAAGAATTACATTTCACTATTGCTTTCCATCCATAAACAGACGGCCAGTCTGAGTGAATCATTCAGATACTTGAGAATATGTTGAGATGTTACATTCTCGAGTTTGAAGGGACGTGGGAACGATACTTACCTCTGATTGAATTTGCATATAATAATATCTACCAATCGAGTATCAAAATGGCACCTTACGAGGCTTTGTACGGTCGTAAATGTCATACGCCATTGTACTGGACTGAGCTCGATGAAAATAAGATACACAGGGTTGACTTGATCAGAGAGACTGAGCAGAAAGTGAAATTGATCCGTGAAAGTCTGAAAGCAGCGTCAGATCATGAGAAATCTTATGTGCATTTGGAACGTAAAGATATAGAGTTTTAGATTGGAGATAAAGTCTTCTTGAAAGTCTCACCGTGGAAGAAAATACTCGGATTCGGTCGTAAAGGAAAATTGAGTCCTAGATTTATTGAGGCGTATGAGGTTATAGAGCGTATCGGGCCGTCTACTTACAGACTATCGTTGCCACCTGAGTTAGAAAAGATCCACAATGTATTTCATGTTTCAATGTTTCGAAAGTATTGATCTGATCCTTCACATGTGATTAGACCATCTGAGATTGAAATTCAGCCTGATATGACATACGAAGAGGAACCAATTCGCATTTTGACTCATGAGGTTAAAGAGTTGCGAAATAAGATGATTCTATCAGTTAAAGTATTGTGGCATAAGCACGGCATTGAGGAAGCAACATGGGAATCAGAAGATGCAATGAGAGAACGCTATCCGAGCCTATTCACTAGTAAGATTTTCGAGGACGAAAATCCCTAAAGGGGGAGAGTTGTAACAGCCCGATTTAGACCCTAATTGGAATGGTGGTTTTGGGACCATGAATCCGAGCCGAAAAAATATTTTAAATTTATTTTCTATGTTTATTTTGTGTGAATTAATATTTGTGAAATTTTCGTGAATTAACTTTGTCGTTTAGGTGTCTGATTAAATAAAAGGACTTAAATCGCGTAAATTGAAAATTAGGTAGTTTAATTTTAAAATGGCCAAATTGTTAGTGGCTTTTAAGGATGAGGGATTTATGTTGTAAATAACCTATAAGGATATTAGTGGGACGGTTAAAGACTTATAATATGTGGTTTTTAATATTAAATTCTTAAGGTTATAAAAGTAAGTTAATTATTAAAGCATATCATATAAGTTAATTATTAAAGCATATATATGATATAATTTTATAAAATAAGCTATGTTTTTCATTTTCTCATGCATCGAATATAAGCAAAAAGAAAAAGAAAGAACACAAGACTAGGTTCGGCCATCTTCCAAGCAAAAATCATGGTTTGTTCTTTGTCAGTTTTTGATAATTTCTAAGTTTTTGAGATCGTTGCTTCGAGTACTACAAAACCCATGCTTGAATTTTTTATTTTGATGGATATTTTGAGTTGTGCCATTGTTGATAACTTGTGATATTTGTTGTTTGATGATGAAAAATGAAAGATATGTTTTAGATTAACATATTTTGTATTGGAATTTTTAATGATTTTAAGTAATTAGGCCTTAATTGCAAAAGTAATAATTTGGGGGACTAAAATATGAAATTAATGAATTATAAGGGCTTGTATGGACATGGGTAATATTCAGCCTAGCTTGGGTGTGGAGAACTTTGATGTATTTTGTGTATTGTACAATTGGGACTAAATTGTAAAAATTGTAAATGTCAGGGGTAAAATGGTAATTTACCCATTTATGTGTTTTTGGACTAAATTGAATGAAAATATGTTTGAATGAGCTTAATTTGAATATGTTTAGATCAAGAACCAAAGAAATCAGATTTGGATTCGGGAAAAATGAAAGTTGTCGACTAGTAGCCCCGTCCCGTTTTACGACGTCTGAGGTAAGTTTATAAGCAAATAGACATGTTTATTTGTAACTTAATGTTATATTTACTTGCATTTTTGAAATGTTAGAAACTAAATATATTATGGCTGAATGTGATTGAATGTGGCAATTACACTTCCGAGTTTGATTCGACTGAGTTACGACGTTCGAAAGCCCAGTATGAACTTTAGGAATAGGTAGGATACATATGTCATGGCATAGGATTTCAATATATGAGTGTGAGTAAGCCCATGGCATCAATTTGTGATTTCAATATGTGTTTACGAGTAAGATCCTCTTTGGGACAGTAGCACCGATATGTGCCTACATGTAAGACCACGTCTGGGACGTTGGCATTGTACGATATATATGTGAATTATTCGAGTGTCCTACCTAATTCTGAGTGGTTCATCGGGCAAAGGTAAACATAATCGGATGTGTTGGATGAGCAAAAGGGGACAAATATGATTTAGTTTATTGGTTATTGATTATAAGGTAAGTATGTGACTTATTGATAAAATGTGTTATGGATGATATAAAGGATAAACTTCCTTGGTTCAAATATGTGTTTTTGGCCTTGATCGAATGGTGTATTTATTATGGAAATGATTCTTTAATTGCATTTATATGTGCCTATGAATATTCGACTATGAAAGTAAATTACGTACATGATCATATAACCGGATCTTTGAGCTTATATAAATGTGTATAGTTGACTTGTGACGTAACAACCCTTACCTCTAACTACCGCCAGATCAGGGTATGAGGCATTACTACACTCTTATACACTTTTCCGATACATACATTTCAATTATATATTAAAACCTTTCATGAGTACCCTCTAGGTCCCTATTATTTTCTTTATGAGACCCAAAACAATCATTGAAGTTGGTTTGGAACCAAACCAGAACTTTTCGAACACTTATACATTTTTCACTAAAACAGGGGTCGTACACCAATGTGACATGGGCCACGCCCATGTGGGCAGGCCGTGTGGTCACACACGCTCGTGTTAAAAACATCGAGCATTCTGTTTATGCACCACTGCCAAACCACACGCCCGTGCGGTGGTCGTGTCCTAACCCATGGCTGAGACATACGACCGTGCCTCTAGCCCGTGTGGCACACATTAGGCTATTTTCCAAGCCCTTTTTTTATATTCTTAACTCTTTGTACTAATTTACGATATATTGACCTTTTTCATACTCTTAGTTATATTTATCTTTAGCACATCAAGACAGTACTCCTGTATACATAAAATAGGTTTACTTACTTATAGCCATTATGAGCCACACATCATGGCTTTATACAATAGGACAGTATAAGCCTATACATTTGGCTAAATCATAATATTACGTAATACCAAAAACTAAATCTCTATACATGCCACTCACTTATAAATAAATAAGAATTTTCGTTATTCCAACCTGACAAATTGATAGTGTGATGATACCTCCAACGATCTCCAACCCCGAGCCAATCCAGAAAAACACTAAGAGAAATGGGAAAGTAGTGTAAGTTTTATAACATAGTAAGTTGGCATATAATAATAAGCAATTTAATTAACAATACTAACCCATTCCTCAATAAGTATGCTCAAGAAAATAGAATCAATATTCACATGATTTCACCTTTTTACTCAAATTCAGTTTAAACTGTTTTCCCGAGTCATAGTCACTAATTGAATTATATCATAAGCTACAAAACTCTAATTTAATTTCTGTATATTTTCCCTAAAATCAGACTCATATACCTTCTTTTCATAAAATTTCCAGAATTTTTGGCTTAGCCAATTAATACAGTTTATTCATTAAATTTTCCCCTATTTCACTATTTGACAGTTCTGACATCTCTTCACAAAAACAAAGATATTTCATTATAAAGAATTCAAATAATGTTCTCGTTTGTTCCAATATAAAAGAGACTTAATAAGGATTCTAAGAATATAAACCATGTACCATAATTATCTATATAAAATTTATAATGATATTTCCAAGTCAGAACAGGGGATCACATAATCATTCTAAACCAGTCTCACAAGAATTTAAATATCTCATAAATTATAATTCATTTGCTCACACCATTTTCTTTCTATGTAAATAGACTCAGTGACCTTTAATTTCATATCTCATTCAATTATTAATTCAATTCCTACCATTTTTTTGTGATTTTTCAAATGTACATGACTAGTACTGTCCAAATCTGCTTTACTTTTAAAATTCACTATTTCATCTTTCTCTATAGTTGCATTAATGGTAATTGTAACACCCCAAACCCGGCCCAGACATTATGGCCGAATCTGATATGCCACATTGAAGTTAAAAACCCATGTTTCGTTTTAGTGCTTTAAAAACCGACTTTTGTTAAGCTAACAAAGTGAATGGGAGCTGGGCACCAGGTAGGAATCCGTAACAGAGGAGGTGAGCCATGAAGGCTGCTTAAGTACCAAGCTCTTCTAATGGATCCAATCCTAGACATGCCCACAACCATTGCCACACTTGGTTAAATCGAGTTGTAATTTATTTAAGTTGAAATCTTTGATAAATTGGATAATCGTGGCGTGGTGTTATTTTAAAAACAATTATCATTTTGAAAACACGTCCTAAGTCTAGCCCATTTATTAACCAACAGATTAAAGTTATTAAAAATAAAATAATCCCAGAAAAATAATTAAAATGGCCTTATTACAACCCAAAACCAAACAATAATATTAATAAGATAAAACTTATAAAGAAATAAATCGGCTACTTATTGCAATTAAAAGAAACAGAAACAGTAGTGTGGCCATCTCCGGGTCCCTCGCAGCTCCAAACCATCTAAGCTTAAGGATTACCTGCACAGTTAGAAACAGGGTGAGTTTACAAAAACTCAGTGTGTAATCCCAATAACAAACAAACAGTGAAAACACAGTATCAGTACAATCTGGGCCAAAGCCCTATTTAGTCTTGACATATTCTGGGCCGAAGGCTTTCGTTTAATGGTTACTGGGCCGAAGCCTTTTCATAAATCATATCACTAGGCCGAAGCCTTTTCATAAATCATATCATTGGGTCGAAGCCTTTACTGTAAATGGTATGGCCTTTAGGCCCATTTCAATATCACGTGTAATGTCAATGGATGTATGCAAGCCCATTTCAATATCACGTGTAATGTCAATGGATGTATGCAAGCCCATTTCAATATCACATGAAATACCAATGAATGTATGCAAGCCCATTTGGGGACACTACTCAACCCACCATCCGCTACTCTCTACCCGTACCAACCAACACACCATGTGGGGAATAACTCAACCCACCCAACCAACACACCACTGGCAGCATAGCTGCTTTATCATATATCTGGAGGCCTAGCCTCTAATAACTGGGGCAAAGCCCTTTTCGGTAAACTAGGGCATAAGCCCTTTTCAATAAACTGGGGCATAAGCCCTTTTCGGTAAACTGGGGCATAAGCCCTTTTCAATAAACTAGGGCATAAGCCCTTTTGCACTTCCTCCATCCATATAAAAACCCAACCCAATGCAACATGTCATGTATGCAGTGTAATAGCCCAAAATTGGGTCTAGTTGGAATAGAGGTTTCGGGACCACAAAATCTGAGATATAAATAATTATTTTATGATTATTTTGAGGTCTATGATATGATTTCATGATTGAGTGAAATTTTCGTGAAGAAATTCTATGCATAAAGTGCTTAATTCGAAGTTAGGGACTAAATTGAATAAGTTGAAAAACTTGCATTCTAGAAGTTTCTAGTATGAAATTGATTTGAAATATTAATTAGGAGGTCTTAAATAGAAATTTGACCAATTTCTAAGTTATGGACAAAAATTGGACATGGATGGAATTTTTGGAAAGTTTAGTAGTAAGGGTATTTTGGTCATTTAGGGGTAAAATGAATTAAAATACAAAATTAAAAGCCAATTTTTCTCATCTTCTTCACCATGGACGTGTATACCAAGCGCGACTCCATGGCTAGGGTTTTCAAGCTTCCCAAGCTCAATTGTAAGTCTGTTCTAACCCCATTTTTTAAGTTCTTTACGTTTTTGGAGTCCCGATAACTTGATTTAGCTTATGCTAGCAATAATTCAACCTAGGGTTCATATTTGGAAAAATACCCATAGGTAAAATTTGTGTATTCTGGTGTTTTATGATACAATATGAGGTTTTAAATTATGTTAGACAACTTCTGCTACTTGGTTTTAAGTGAAAACGAGCAAAAGGGCTTAATCGGTAAAAATACCTAATAGTCATAAGTATATGTTAGAGTGAGAATTTGATGTTGCCATAGAAGGGAAAAGTGATCATCATGTCATAAAACATAAGAGTAAGGGATGAAGTTTAATTCCCGAGCCTAGGGGCAAAAGTGTAAATATGCAAAAGTTTAGGGGCAAAATTGTAATTTTTCAAAAGTTTGAGTTAAGGACTGTGTTGAATAGTACATTAATTAAATAAGTAAAATATGATGTTTTAAATCTCGGAAAATGAGATTTGAACCTAGAATGAGAGAAAAATCGAAAATTGGGAAAGTTGGTAAAATGGCCGTTTTAATATCAAGGTAAGTTCATATGTATAATAAGCATTAATTTATGCATGTTTCAATGTAAAATTGATATATTTAATATGATTTCCAAGGTGTTGAAAGTATGTAAGTTGGTATGATAATAATACAACAATAATGTCAGTAATTTATATTTGAAAGTTAAATTTAGTGAATTAATTGAATTATGTTAAATTAAATGATTATGGTGCCAAGTTTATGAATTGATTTAAAAATATGTCTATGGTACATGAAGTGCATTGAATTATCATACATAAATGTGATTTCTATGATTATGGATATTATGGGAAATTGTAAGTTCATATGATTTTTAATAAGACAATGTGTAATTTAATGTTATTGCGTTGATATTAAATGAGATGTAAGTTTATATGTAAGTAATACATCACTATTACTTGTATTATGATATTTTATAAAAATATTGGAAATATGTTTGTGGATAATTACTTGATTGGTGAAATTGTTGGAAAAGAGAGAGAAATCCCGATTGAACCTTCGGAAAGATTGGATGATACAGATGGTATGTAGCTAGGTCACATGTATAGTGCTGAGTGCACATCATGTGTACAAGAGAGCTACAAGACATTATGATGTAGCTAGGTCGCATGGGTGATACTATGTGTACACCATGTAGACAAGAGAGCTACGGGATATATGTAGCTAGGTCGCATGCGTGGTTCCAAGTGAAGGACACCATGTAGACAAGAGAGCTACGAGATAACCGGCTAGGTCACATGGGTGGTACTAAGTGTTCACCATGTGTACAAGAGAGCCGAACTATATGATGGCTGGAGCTATGTGCTGAAACCACCAAGTATCGAGGATTGATCCCAAGTGTTCAACGGAGACTCTCTATGTATTGCTTTGTGAGTTTTGTGATGAATAAGTGCAGGAACTTGGTTATGTGAATGATGTGTTCATTAAGTGACCAGGATGTGGTAAGGTTATAAACAAGTAAGTTATACATGAGGATGATTTTATGGTGACCTTGTGATCATGGGCCTATACTTGTGATGTATGAAATGTGGTGAAAATGATTTGTGATATGTATGTTAAAATGAGGTTAATACAAAGAAAGTGTGAAAGAGTGAATTAGCAATAAAACTGTTTTGGACAGTAGCAGTGATGTGACTTTGAAAAATCACCAAAAATAGTAGAAATTGAATCAGAGACTGAATGAGATATCAAATTAAATCTTAACGCGTCTATTTTCATATAAAAGAAAAATAGAAAGGAAAGGAGTTCTATATTTTGAGATATTTATGTTTTTGTGATACTGATTCAGAATGATTACGTGATCCCCTATTCTGTATTTAGAAAATCAAAAAAATTTGGACAAAAATAATTAGAGGCTCAAAATTATATTTTTAAAATACATAATGAGTCTATTTTCGAGATAAATTAACAAGAACATTATCCGAGTTCTGTACTATGAGATAATTATTTTTTAGTGAAGAGAGGTCAGAACTGTCAGAAAGTGAAATAGGCAAAATTTTAATGAATAAACTGTACTAATTGGCTAAACTAAAAATTATGAAAATTTTATGGTGGAAAGATATGTGAGTCTAGTTTCAGGGGAATTTAACGGATCTGAATTTGGAGCTCTGTAGCTCAAATTATATATAATTAAGTGACTATGACTCGTGTGGACAGCTTGATGTGAACATTTATTAGTAAATTGTGAAATCGTACTTACAAGAATGCTATATACATTAAGGATGTGGAATGGAGAGGAGGAGGAGGAAAATAAATATATGTGGAATACATGGAAACTATGGTATATGAAATATTGATATAATGAAATAAATGATATGTTTTATAAGAAAACAAAAAGAGAATGTTATGTATCATGACATGTATATATATATATATATATATATATATATGACTAGTCTCAATGTAATGCTTGTTGGGTATGGAATTGAATTGAAATGTTTCAGAAAACATGTTATTCAAAGGCATCTAAATCATGGTATTTTATAAAGATATGATCTAGCTTTAAATATGAATGCTTGATGATTAAGTCAAGATATTTGGTAAGATGATAATCTTGGTATAAATGTATAAGTAGTACTATAATAAACAAGGTAAAATGAGTACGAGAGACACATGTATGATGGCATACAAATGCTATGTTTGTGGTTTAATTGAGGATGTTTAATCATTAAATGAATACCATGTTATATGCTTTTGATTTTGTATAAGTGTGTAAGAGATCAAGGTTGACCAAAGCTTGGAAAATAGCCTAGGTATATTCCACACAAAGAGAGACACCATGTGTCTCAACCGTGTATGGAACACGACTTTGGGACACGGGCGTGTGGAGCCTTAAAGCATGGAATTTCCAAGATTTTCATAAGTTCTCGGTTTAGTCCCGAACGCTTTCTAAAGTATGTTTTGGGCTCCGTAGACTCAAATAAGGGACTATGTGTAAGAGAATGAACGCTTTGAAATATGATTAAAATTTTATGGCTCGTATTTTAGTTTAATGTTTGTATGTTTGTCTGGTAACGCCTCGTACCTTAGCCCGGCCTCGGATACGGGTAAGGGGTGTTACATGCAGAATGTCATGCCCATATTTGAATCAACAATCACAGTCAAGTCATTCATATCACCAACATATATTCACAATCAATCCGTCAACCACATAGTCCAAGTCAGTCATTTGCCCACAAGGGCAAAACATTCATTTTTCACATTATAAGGGTATTTTCGTAATTTTACCAAATATCAGGGTTTTCCATGTTCATTACAATTATCAATATTTCCGAGTGTTTAAACAATTATCTTTAACCCACTTTATCAAATTCGGGCTTTTGGGCCCAAAACACCTAATGGGCCCTACGAATGCTGATTTAGCCTATTTAACCCAAATTTTACAACAATACTAACCGTGTTAACGTGCAACTTTTCCAAATTCCATTTTCTATCAATTCTACCCAAATGGGTTCGAAAGCCCATTGGGCCCAATTTCAGCCCATTGAGGCCCAACTTACCATCGTGCACAAAATTGAGTTCTTACCTGTTCCATCGATCCAAACACCGATCTTATCGTATTTATCGCATCTATACCCAAACGCAACATTACAAGTTCCTGAAATATCGGTATTTTAGCATTTCGGCTTCTCAGCAAATAATAATCTAAGCTATTACGAGGGTTAGTACACACTTGTTACGGGTTGAAGTTGAAACGTTTCCAAAATCAATCGCCTATGATAACCACCACCTCTCACTCAAACTTAACTAATCCAATATCAATATATGTAAATCCTAAGCACATCAGTCATACGGAACATAAGGGCATATTTGTCATTTTACCATACAGGGGTATTACGGTCACTTTACCCTATAGGGTTTTACGGTCTCTTTAACCTATAGGGGCTTTACGGTCTTTTTACCTAATAGGGGTATTTTAGTCATTTCATCCTACAAGGGTGTTTTGGTAAATCTACAAACCAAGGGTATTTTAGTAATTTTGTAAACCAATGGTATTTCCATAATTTTTAGAAAGTCAAGGGTATTTCTGTAACTTTGTACATCAGGGGTATTTTGGTAATTTTACAAATTGAGGGTATTTCGATAATTTCACAAAACAGTGGTATTTTGGTAATTTTACAAACTAGAGGTATTTTGGTAATTTTACAAATTGAGGGTATTTCGGTAATTTTACAAACCAGGGGTATTTTAGCAATTTTACAGACTAGGGTACTTCGGTAATTTTACTGATCGAGGGTATTTTGGTAATTTTGTAAACCAAGGGTATTTTAGTAATTTTGTAAATCGAGGGTAAAACAGTAATTCTGTAAATCAAGGGTAAAATAGTAATTCTATAAACCAAAGGTAAAACGGTAATTCTGTAAATCGAGGGTAAAACGGTAATTCTATAAATCAAGGGCACTTTGATAATTTTACAATTTGAGGGCATTTCAGTAATTTGGTAAAGTAAAGTATTCTAAACAGGGATAATAATACGAATGGGCCTAAAGCCTATTCTAGGCCCAAATGGGCCCACACGCTAGTGTGGCCCTTTTAGCCCAAATCTAGCCACAGATATGAGATTCACCTAGCCTAGTCTAATATTTACTACACAATCAAACAACTTATCCAATTGGGCCTGTAGGCCCATTGGGCCCACATGACCCCTTTCGGCCCATCGCGGCCCGAAGTAGCCATCCTACAGCTAGAGTAGCGAGAAATACACACCTGATTGGAGACTGGAGTTAATCCACGCTCCGAGCACTCTTAGTCGGCACCCAACCCAACCGAGCACGCCACAAAGCGAAAGGATCACTAAGAAGGGTACCTTTACTCTCCTCATGGTTCCTCTATTTAAAGCCGACCAGATCCACTCTTATGTTAGCTTCCGATGTGGGATCCTCCAACATCGAGTTTAAATTCAACACCAACTCTTGCCCCCTGTTAGCAAAATAAATGCTCCTTGCTTGCCATGGGATTGAACCCATGCCTCCCTCGAGATGCTCCACACGCTTCTTGCCACTAAACCACAAGACTTTTGTGTCATATTTTATCCCCAATTAATTATAAGGTCTAAAGGCCAAAGTCCAGGTTCCCTTAAAAAACCAAAATAAATTGCAAGAGCCAAGACTTGAACCCAGGCTCCCATACAACCTTAATGACACCACAACCACTAGACTACATGCTTCCTTGTGTCATTTATTTACCACAATAATTTAAAAGGCCCTCATCCAAGCTTCTAGATTTTTTTCACTTAATACCAAAATTTTTGCTAAAGCCCAAGTTTGAACCCAAGATTTCTCCAACACTTCTCAGAGCCATTAACCACTAAGGCAAACATTTAATTGTGTTATTTCATTGCACAATTAAATACCTATATACAGCCTCCTTACGGACCCGTACTCAAAGCCCCATACTTCTAGGCCCAAATTCGGGGTGTTACAGTAACACTTACCTCTTATCAACCTTACCAAAGTAAAATCATAAAACGAGCTTATTGCTCATAGTTTACACATATATACCTGCACTTATTCACAAGATTCATATTCACACTTACACATATAAATGACTCAAACACAATGTTTACTTGCACATTATTATCACATGATTAAAACCTTTTCACATTTAATCACTTTTCATTATATCAATTCAATACCCGTTGAACCTTATGGAATACTAAAGGATACACAGAATAAGGCACAGAGTGCCACACTGTAATATAGCCGAAGCTACCACTGTATTGTAGCCAAAGCTACTATTGTATTGTAGCCAAAGCTACCACTGAGATGTAGCCGAAGCTACCACTGTATTGTAGCCGAAGCTACCACTGTATTGTAGCCGAAGCTACCATTGAGATGTAGCCAAAGCTACCACTGTATTGGAGCCTATAGATTCCTAAGGTTCAATCGGATTTGTTTCGGTTTCACTCATTAACACTTATTCAACATTCACTTAATCACTTGTCTCGTAACAACACTAATTCACAATTTTTTTATAATACGTATAATCATAGAAATCACATTTAAATACAATATTTCAATGCACCTTCTTGTACCATAGACATATTTTTAAATCGATTTAAAAACTTGGCATATTAAACATTTAATCCAACACATTTAAATTAATTCACTAATTTAACTTTCAAATATAAATTACAATGTTATTACATTATTATTATCATGCCAGCTTACCTCGAATGCCGAAATGACTAATTTTCCCGACTTAGCCCACAACTTCGTTCTTCCCCGATCTTAGTCTAAATTTCATGTTTTCTTGATCTAACATGTCAAATAGCACTCATTTAACACTTTTTATCAACACACTAATCAATTCAATTCACATATCAAATTTTCGTAAATTTACAATTTTGCCCCCTAACTTTTCAAAAATTACACTTTTACCCCTATGCTCGTAAAATAATTTTTATTAAATTTTCTTATGTTTCGTGACATGCTGAATATTTTTCTCTTCTATGGAAACTTCAAATTCTCACTGATTCACACACTTATGACCAATTTATAATTTTTACAATTTAACCCCTTTTATACGATTTCATCAAAAATCATCTAATAAAACTCGTTTCTCTAAACATAGATATGCATAATCTACCATATTTCATCAAAATACACAATAATTCAACATGAGTCAATTTTTAATATCAAACTCTAACTCAAAATAATGGTAGAAATAGCTAAACTAAGTTATTGGAATTTGAAAAATACGATGAACATTAAAAATGGGGCTCAAATGCACTTACAATTGAGCTTTGAAAAGATTGAAACCCTAACCATAGCTTCTTGAAAATTTCGGCAGCATGGGGAAGAGAATGAGCAGTTTTTTGGGTTTTAAATTTTGTCTTTTATGCCTCAGAACACCCAAATGACCAAAATACCCTTTTTTACTAAACCTTCAATTTTACCCTTCAATGTCTAATTTTGTCCATACTAAAATATGATGATCTATTTTCCATTTAAAGACTTCTAGTTTAAACCCCCATTTCAAACAAGTACTTATTTTTTAGAACTCATATTTTGCAATTAATGCAATTTAATCCCAATAATAAAATTGGGCACTTTATCGATAAAATTACTTAACAAAATTTTCACACAATCACTCAAACATATCATGGACTCTAAAATAATCATAAAATAAAAATTTCTACCTCGAATTTGTGATGCCGTAACCGTTGTTCCAACTAGGCCCTATTTCAAGCTGTTACAATTGTCCCCCTTTGGGGATTTTCGTCCCTGAAAATCTTACTAGAAGATAAACTGAAGACTGATTTCGTAAAGCACTGCCAAATACTCGTATAGCCTCAACATCCTCAATGTCTCACTCCTTAGACTAAGATTCTAAACTATACTTTCTTATCCTAGGCATAAGAACTACATCATTGAATTTTCTCATGTTCTGACGAAATACACACTGATAACTAGCTGGCCTCTCTTTGATGACCTGTAATTCACTTTTCTTCAATTACCAAAATAAAGGATTTTTTGTCACGAAGATACTTTTAGTAGCACCTGCCACTATTCTATAAACAAATAATTCTGCCAATTCTGTCGAACAGGAATTGATACATACTGAGATAATTATGCGAATTTCGTTAAACAATTGGGAATAATCCAGTTAGCATTTTCTCTCATTCAAAATGTAAGGGAAAATCTAATACAAAATTTATAGTAGCCCTCTTCATCATTATTTCAGTAACATCACTAATGGTATGAACCCTGAATGCGCTTGACATTCAACTTAATCCTGTGTCAAATTGACTTTTGAACACTAAATCAGAAACACAAGGTTCATATCCGTATACCAGAACATTTTCTTCAAATCTCTATACTTTTTATTACTATTTGAATGGATGGACATCTATAAGTTCTGTACAAAATTCTCTGCATAAACATTTGAGTTTCGTAATACATGAGGTCTATCTCGGAATAATATTAACAGTAATCAAACTCAATCTGAGGTTCAGAACTAGAAGTTGACCCTTACGTACTCATTTAACTTATCTCTTCTTAATACATTTCTGAGTTTATTAAACTTGCAGAGCAAACATCACTTTAGCTTTTTAATTAGCTAAAATCAATCCATCATCAAATAAGATCAATCGAGTAACCCAATCACACAAGATAAGTAGGGATTTTCCTTATAAGCATCTATAATTACACTTGCCTCCCTACAGGTCAATCGATAATTATTCAAAATCTTTCAATAGTTCAAGTTATCAATACTGTCTTAATCTCTGATTTTTCTATGCTACTAGATACCTTCAACTCTTGAGATCAGGGAACATATGACAATCTTCATCAAACAAACAATGTCATCAGATTCTCAATATAGACATAATAGCGACCATCTCTAAATCACTAGTTAAAAAGTTTCCTTTTAAGGTAATATTTAGTATCTGAAAACATAAACCATCACTTTACATTTTAGCAATAAAACGCATTCTAATCTGTTTATTTGTGCATCACCGAAAATTTATAAATTCATTACTTAATTCAAATTAAACTCAAAACTGAAGCCTCGGTTAATAATAGCTTCAACCTTGCTAACATGTCCAAACCATTCGAATTTCATAATTGGGATAACATTATCAACAAAACAACTTTAATTCAGAATAACATCACTCGTTTTAAACAAATCCAATAGGTAGTTACTCAGACGAAACGTAACATCTTGCTTGAGCTCACTAAAAAAATATCAAAATTACCCGAGGAAACAAAATCAATATATCATTTGAATTTGACTGTCCCAAATCCCACTTTTTTCGATCTCGATTCAATGATAAGTCACACTTGATAAGTTAAACAATAAGAATCATGATAAAACTGAGATAATTAAATCTGAAACAGAAAACCATTTTAATTGTACGAAGACACCACTCATACGAAATAATAGAAATCCAAACGATTTCACAAAGAAAACTAGAAGAAAAAGAAATACGGATCATACGTTCTGAATTCGATTATAACGGAGACAAAGCATAGTCCTTACAGATATAAACAGAACAATAACCAGAAGAAACATAAGAACAATTTCATGTAAGCTCACTATCAACTTTTATCTCAGACATAACAGAATTGAATTCTAATAGAAGATAGTGGAATGTCGATCACATATCAATCAGACTAATGATACTTTCATCAGAAAACAAACAATCATAGTTGTTTATGAAAATATATGAACACATACCAGAAGAGATAGTCGTAAATTGCTCAACTGTGATTGTCATTCTTAAACATCTTCACATTTCAAACATCATTCTTCTTACTAATTCTACCCTCACTAATTTCCACATTATTCTTTTCACTAAAGAAAATCAGTTCAGAAAAATTTCAGTTAATACTTCCTTTCAGTATCTTATCTGAATAAGTCGATTTATCAAAGTTAACTTCTTCACTAATTATGATATTGTATAAACCAAATAATTCTAGGGTCAGTCTAATATCTTTCTCACTCTGTCATTCACTTGTCAACCATTCTCAGTCTCTGATCATATCTAAAGTTATTCTATCACTGAACTCTTTAATTCCACACTTAGAAATTTAATCAACATAATTCTCATGAATTTCCGTTGTAAACACCTCATCAATAAGGAGGTGAGGTCGTACAACGTCTAACTCAATTCTCACATGTATGCACACATATGAAATAACGCTAATCAGAATCATATATCATCGTAGTTTTACTATTCACTTAAGACAATTTGAAATTCACATTCGTGGCACACGAAATTTCCGATTACTTCATTCAAACATACGCACTCATTCATACATTCTATGCATTTTGTATGTCCTTACTTATCACATTTACTAAATCATTTTTGTCAAGCATGCAACATCATATGAAAGCCAAAAAAATATGTACGAGCATATCACCATATAAACTTTCATATCACACATTATTACATATAATTTACAAATTCTTATTCATACCTTTTCGAATTTTGACTTATTATAACTGCACTTTCATCAAATACTTTAGTATCACTATCAAATAGTCGGATATAGCTCGGTTGGGGAGTACTTTTGTTTTAACAAGATGGTATTCAATCGCATCGGAAGACATCACACAATCACATAGTGGTGGCATGTATAACTAGATTCTCACACTTGCTGTAACACCCCTAACCCGGATCCGATTGCTAGATTAAGGCTAAGAGGTATTACCGAACTAAACATTTAATTATCTCATTCACATTGTCAATAAACATAAACAGAGATCAAACTGAAATAAATACTGATATTTAAGTTATACGCCATTTTCGCATGGCCCAAAATATTTACAATTTCAAAACATCGTTATCATTAGCCTAACCTATACATGCCATATCGAGTCCAAAATATAACTGTACCGAAAAGATCGATAGTGTGATGGACTGCTGACGATCCCCGAGTCAGTGGCCAAAATCAACAATCTATAAAACAGAGAAATAAACAACAGAGTAAGCTTTCAAAGCTTAGAAAGTTTTAAACATCACAAACAATTAAAGACTTATCGAAAATCGAAACATTCATTTAAACATACTTATTCTCAAGTCAAATTACTTCATGGCCGAATACACATAAACATGTACATAGATTTCTCAGCACATATTTTTCTTCAACTTAAAGTTCATACGATGCATTCAATCAAATAATCTCATACATTAACAACATTTGGCTAAATAGTCATTGTTTTACTCGTAGATATAACAATCATTCACACTTAAGTATCATTCTTTAATACTAATAATTCACAAAATCATTGACTGAATGTACATGAGTACATAAAGAAATTTTATCACATATTTCATATACAAATATACCATGACCGATTAATTCATTCTCATATTTACAAATATAACCATTAATCATATTTATACATATATTCTTCTTTGATGATAATGAATCACTTCGAAATCAATTCACCGATGAGTAAGTAATACGTACCTAAACATCTTAAATGTATAGTACTTACTCGACGATGGTTTACAGCGAATATTCAATGTCGTAATCTTACTTAACTCACAGGCATCAAGCCTCTCAGGTCTTAGGACTTGAAACCAATTTCTTGCACAAGCTGTAACACCCCAAACCCTACCGGATGTTATGACCGGATCGATGCGCCACATTGGTGCGTTCAAAACACTTAGTTTGGAAAAGTGAGTTGGTGTTGTAAAGATACTTTTAAAAGAAGGTTAAAGTGAATGGAAGTGTGCACCGTGTAGGAAACCGGAAGAAGAGGAGGTGAGTCCGTTGATTGCTTAAGTACCAAGCTCTCTTTGGATCCAATCCTAGACATGCACACCGCCATTGCCACACTCTAACATCTCGTATAATTTTGAGAAAACCGTTTGATTATGACCACTTAAGAAAATGATTAAGGTTGCAAATCGTTTGCTTAAAATATTTATTTTCTTGGGAAAACATTTACTTTGCGGAAACTTTATGCGTCATCGTGATCTTTTTAAAAACAAGTAGATTTTATAAAACGAACCCTAGTGCTAGCCAGTTTAATAATCCCCAAAATATAAGTAATTAAAAGAGCGACCTTATTACAACTTTAAGCATAATAAAATAATCCAAAATAAATATTAAACTTATTTAAAATTGGCAATCAATCTTCATGGCCACTCTGAATCCCCTTGACTCCAAGTCCACCAATTCTAGGGCTCACCGCAAGGATGGAAGAGGAAGGGGGTGAGTTTGGGAAAACTCGGTGTATACAGAAACCCATCCAAAGCCCAATTCAGCTCGAGCCCATTGGGCCTGAGCCCTATTCAGATAACAGTACACAGTAGGCCGAAGCCCTTTTCAGAATACAGTAACAAGGCCTTAGCCCCTTTTTACATAACAGTGTGGCCTATAGGCCCAGTTCAGTAACATGAGTAACAACAGTAATAATGAATGCAAGCCCATCTGGGGAGACTACTCAACCCACCAACCGCTACACTGCCCCGTACCAACCCTACACACCATGTGGGGAATATCTCAACCCACCCAAACCCTACACACGTGAGTTGCAAGAACGCACTCAAATTCAGTCGATTGAGGCAAAGCCTCCAAGACGTGGATGAACCACTTTCAAGACTTCCTCTATTAATACCCCAATCCCATGCAACAGATATTAATAAATGCATATCATGCAAAATACATTAGTAATCAATCAAGCGATTCACCAATTTAAAACCCTAGGCGATATCGGTAATTTTGCTCTTTAGGGTAATTTGGTAATTTTGCTCTTTAGGGGTAATTTCGTGATCTACGCTCTCGCACAAGCTAATTCAATAATTTTATTAGTTTTATGCAATTTGATTCCACCATCTACCTAATGTGCTTATTTGCCCATCTTTTACCCATATTGGTCCAGTAAGCCCATTGGGCCCAGTTTTGGCCCATCGAGCCCTTTTTCCAAATACGCTAAAACATCACGCTGAACGTGCTTACCACCTTGCGGTGCGGATCTAACAATTACTCTATGACTTGAGAGCATTCGCATACCCACATGACCATGAAATGCGAATTTGAGATTTCGCTTTTGCCGAATTGAACTAAAGAAGGTGTGTTCAGACACACTGCTTCATGACGAGCGCCATTGAGATCCCTTACGATGTCCTACAATTATTCATCACCATTTTAGCATACAAGTTATGCTTAACAAACTCAAAATCCACCCTACCTTATTCTACCAAAGAACCCTTATTGACCATAAGTTGCTTACCTTCAAAGGGTCCAATAATACGATTCAAGCTTATCCAAGTCGATACTCCAAGCCTCGATGCTCCTCCAAAGTTGTCTATATCACACAGTCCAAGTCAGTCACTTGCCCACAAGGGCAAAATAGTCATTTAACACCCTAGGGGCAAAATGGTAATTTTACCCCACAAGGGTATTTCGATAATTTTACCCTAGAGGGTATTTTAGTAATTTTTCAAACCATGGGTATTTTGGTAATTTTATAAACAAAGGGTATTTTAGTAATTTTACAAACCGTGGGTATTTTGGTGATTTTATAAACCAAGGGTATTTTGGTAATTCAGTAAATTGAGGGTAAAACAGTAATTCAGAATCGGGAGTACTTTGGTAATTTTACAAGTCGAGGCATTTCAAGAATTGGTAAACTAAAGTATTCTAAACATGGATAACAATACGAATGGGCCTAAAGCCTATTCTCGGCCCAAATGGGCCCACACGCTCGTGTGGCCCTTTTAGCCCAAACCTAGCCACAGATATTCGATTCACCTAGCCTAGTCCAATATTTACTACACAATCAAACAACTTATCCAATTCGGCCCGTAGGCCTATTAGGCCCACATGACCCCTTTCGGCCCATCGCGGCCCGAAGTAGCCATCCTACAGCTAGAGTAGTAAGAAATACACACCTGGTAGGAGACTGGAGTTAATCCGCGCTCCGAGCACTTCTAGCCGATGCCCAACCCAAACGAGCACGCCATAACGCGAAAGGGATCAACCAAGAAAGGTGCCTTTACTCTCCTCATGGTTCCCTCTATTTAAAGCCAGCTTCACATCCACTCTTATGTTAGCTTCCGATGTGGGATCCTCCATTATCGAGTTTAAATTCAACACCACTCATGCCACCCTTGTTAGCAAAATAAATGCTCTTCGCTTGCCATGAGTTTCGAACCCTGGACCTCCTTGCCACCTCTATAACGCAACCTTCCTCCCTCTTATGTGGCGCTACTTTGCCACTAGACCACAAGGCTTTTTGTGTCACAATATCTCCAACAATATTCTTAAGGCCTACCTACTACACCTGTGGTTTGATTCACCTTAAACCAAAAATTTTTTTGCTAGAGTCCAGGTTTAAACCCAAGACTTCTCCAACACTTCTCAACATATTTAACCACTAAAACAAGCCTTCATTAGCGAAATTTACATGCACAACAAAATATTATAAGTCGCCTTCAACCACTCCAATGCTCAAGGCCCAAAACTTCTAGGCCCAAATTGTGGTGTTACAACTCTACCTTCCTTAAAGAAATTTCGCCTCGAAATTTCCATTTAACAGGTAGTCATCTAACATCTACCCCACTACGCTATCAGCAAAGACTCGATCTAAATAATTTTAATCTGACGCAGAACATCTAATTACCGAAATAAAGAAATGTTTATCAAGCACGCATTCAATTCAGTAACACACACTTAAATAGGATAAACTTGGCAATCCCGAGCTCGATGCTCTTTGGACCCACATCTAAAGCATCCTCCCATCTTCCTAAGGCATTCACCAAGATGACGCCTGCTGCGATCTTTGCAGGTTGGAAAGTTTGGTCGTGCCTTAACAT
This sequence comes from Gossypium arboreum, assembly GCF_025698485.1. NCBI lineage: Eukaryota > Viridiplantae > Streptophyta > Magnoliopsida > Malvales > Malvaceae > Gossypium > Gossypium arboreum. Next base: position 20,333,069 of record NC_069078.1, on the reverse strand, counting down.
GTTTCACGTAAGCGAAGCTTGGTCTTCGAGAACTAGAATCCTTTCTCTTCTTACACCGTAAGCACCCGCTTGAAACATTTCCCTAATTTCCTTAACCTTGGTCTCCAATACTTCCTCTACCACTTTCCTTACTAACTCGGCCATTGCCTCAAGTACCAAGCTCGAGTTACCGCTACCGAAGTTGGCGACTTTTCTTACCCTCAAAATCCATATCAATACTCTACATTACCAGACACATATCAATTAACTACAAAGATCTCAAAAATTTTACTATTTATTCACATGTCTTATGCAGAGATAGCATTTTCAAGTTTCTATTTTCACGTAATCATAGCATAGCTACGATCTCGAGATTCTAGAGTTTTTAGGGTTGCCCTAGTTATAATGTCATGATATGGTCTCGTTCTATCTACAATAATATCTTAATACAGTGTAATATGAGAGCAGAGATACTTACAGACTTGGTGTCGGGATTCAATGTGCCACTTCTTTATCATCCATAAAACCCATGTTTTGTTTCATCGAAAATAAAAAGATTTCATTTGAAAACACTTTTTTTTTTAAACTATTGATTTAACCTCGCTCAATAGAAAAACTTTGAACATTTTTGAAAAACCTATAGGAGAAAACTTTTTTTAAAGATTTTGGACCCGATCCACGTACCGAGTTGTTGTAACCAGGCTCGATACCACTAAATGTAACACCCCAAACCCTACCGCATGTTATGACCGGATCGATCGCCACATTGGTGCGTTCAAAACACTTAGTTTGGAAAAGCTGAGTTGGTGTTGTAAAAGATACTTTTAAAGAAGGTTAAAGTGAATGGAAGCGTGCACCGGTAGGAAACCGGGAAGAAGAGGAGGTGAGTCCGTTGACCGCTTAAGTACCAAGCTCTCTCTTGGATCCAATCCTAGACATGCACACCGCCATTGCCACACTCTAACATCTCGTATAATTTTGAGAAAACTGTTTGATTATGACCAACTTAAGAAAATGATTAAGGTTGCAAATCGTTTGCTTAAAATATTTATTTTCTTGGGAAAACATTTACTTTATGAAAACTTTGCGCGTCATCGTGATCTTTTTAAAAACAAGTAGATTTTATAAAACGAACCCTAGTGCTAGCCGGTTTAATAATCCCCAAAATATAAGTAATTAAAAAGAGCGACCTTATTACAACTTTAAGCATAATAAAATAATCCAAAATAAATATTAAACTTATTTAAAATCGGCAATCAATCTTCATGGCCACTCGAATCCCGCCTTGACTCCAAGTCCACCAATTCTAGGGCTCACCGCAAGGATGGAAGAGGAAGGGGGTGAGTTTGGGAAAACTCGGTGTATCTGAAACCCATCCAAAGCCCAATTCAGCTCGAGCCCATTGGGCTGAGCCCTATTCAGATATGATACAAAGTAGGTCAAGCCCTTTTCGAAATCTGATAACAAGGCCTTAGCCCTTTTACATAACAAAGGTGGCCTATAAGCCCGGTTCAATAACATGAGTAACAACAAGAATAATGAATGCAAGCCCATCTAGGAGACTACTCAACCCACCAACCGCTACACCGCCTGCACCAACCCTACACACCATGTGGGAATATCTCAACCCACCCAAATTTCTACACACGAGTTGCAAAGAACGCGCTCAAATTCGATCGATTGAGGCAAAGCCTCCAAGACGTGGATGAACCACTTTCAGATGCTTCCTCCATTAATACCCCAATCCCATGCAACAGATATTAATAAATGCATATCATGCAAAATATAGTAGTAATCAATCAAGCGATTCACCAATTTAAAACCCTAGGGTATATCGGTAATTTTGCTCTTTAGGGTAATTTGGTAATTTTGCTCTTTAGGGTAATTTCGTGATCTACGCTAACGCACAAGCTAATTCATAATTTTATCGGTTTTATGCAATTTGGTTCCACCATCTACCTAATGTGCTTATTTGCCCATCTCTTACCCATATTGGTCCGTAAGCCCATTGGGCCCGCTTTTGGCCCATCGAGCCCCTTTTTGAAATACGCTAAAACATCACGCTGAACGTGCTTACCACCTTGCGGTGCAGATCTAACAATTACTCTATGACTTGAGAGCATTCAGATACCCACATGACCATGAAATGCCGGAATTTTGGCATTTCGACTTTCCGAATTGAACTAAAGAAGGGTGTTTGACACACTGTTTCATGACGATCGCTCATGAGATCCCTTACGATGTCCTACAATTATTCATCACCATTTTAGCATACAAGTTATGCTTAACAAACTCAAAATCCACCCTACCTTATTCTACCAAAGAACCCTTATTGACCATAAGTTGCTTACCTTCACGGGGTCCAATAATACGATTCAAGCTTATCCAAGTCGATACTCCAAGCCTCACTGCTCCTCCAAAGTTGTCTATATCACACAGTCCAAGTCAGTCACTTGCCCACAAGGGCAAAATAGTCATTTAACACCCTAGGGGCAAAATGGTAATTTTACCCCACAAGGGTATTTCAGTAATTTTACCCTAGAGGGGTATTTTAGTAATTTTTCAAACCATGGGTATTTTGGTAATTTTATAAACAAAGGGTATTTTAGTAATTTTACAAACCAGGGGTATTTTGGTGATTTTATAAACCAAGGGTATTTTGGTAATTCTGTAAATTGAGGGTAAAACGGTAATTCTATAAATCGGGAGTACTTTGGTAATTTTACAAGCGAGGGCATTTCAAGAATTGGTAAACTAAAGTATTCTAAACATAGATAACAATACGAATGGGCCTAAAGCCTATTCTCGGCCAAATGGGCCCACACTCGTGTGGCCCTTTTAGCCCAAACCTAGCCACGATATTCGATTCACCTAGCCTAGTCCAATATTTACTACACAATCAAACAACTTATCCAATTACCAGTAGGCCTATTAGGCCCACATGACCCCTTTCTACCATCATGTCCAAGTAGCCATCCTACTGACTAGAGTAGTAAGAAATACACACCGGTAGGAGGCTGGAGTTAATCCGCGCTCCGAGCACTTCTAGCCGATGCCCAACCCAAACGAGCACGCCATAACGCGAAAGGATCAGCCAAGAAAGGTGCCTTTACTCTCCTCATGGTTCCTCTATTTAAAGCCAACTTCACATCCACTCTTATGTTAGCTTCCGATGTGGGATCCTCCATTATCGAGTTTAAATTCAACACCACTCATGCCACCCCTTGTTAGCAAAATAAATGCTCTTCGCTTGCCATGAGTTTGAACCTCGGACCTCCTTGCCACCTCTATAACGCAACCTTCCTCCCTCTTATGTGGCGCTACTTTGCCACTAGACCACAAGGCTTTTTGTGTCACAATATCTCCAACAATATTCTTAAGGCCTACCTACTACACCCAGGGTTTGATTCACCTTAAACCAAAAATTTTTTTGCTAGAGTCCAGGTTTAAACCCAAGACTTCTCCAACACTTCTCAACATATTTAACCACTAAAACAAGCCTTCATTAGCGAAATTTACATGCACAACAAAATATTATAAGCTGCCTTCAACCACTCCAATGCTCAAGGCCCAAAACTTCTAGGCCCAAATTTAGGGTGTTACACAAGCCATCGGGAATTTAGACCCGGTGTAATACCAGCTCGAAGCCTGCGGAACTTTAGTCTAGATATTTTTCCAGCACGTAGCCTACGGACCTTAAGTCCGGATATAATTCCAGTACATAGCCTACGGACCTTAAGTCTGGAATCACATCAAATATCATGATATTTAATCATATACTAACACATCTCATTCAACATATCACATTAGTAGTCATTTGTTACATTCGGATATAATCTCCATATGAACACCATCATTTACATTTCAGTTCAAAAGTCATACATAAATATTACATATCCATTTCACCATTTAAGCTTAACCCATAGTGACTATTCTACTAAAAGTCATAAATATAAATTATTTATCACTCAACTTAATTCAAGTAGAACCAATAGGTCAAAATTCTTTTAATATACACATATCAAGGCATCATCAATTATATAATAAAAGTGACTACTCAAAACTTACCTCGGATATATTTGTACAATTGCGGAAAGGCTACTCTATTACTTTCTCTTTTTCCTTACCTGATTTTGATTCTCTTTGCTCTTGAGCTTAATTAAAACAAATAGATTTGTTTAATTACTTACTCAACTTTATTTCTTAATAGCCACATTTGACAATCATATATATATATATAACTTCAATATGTATTATATTTTATAAAATATGCCATGACTCGATTTCATGCTTATTTAATCTATATCTAATTCGCATACACAAGTAAAGATTCACATAACTTATCATGCTTCCTTATACATGAATTTAACAATATTCCTGAATGTCTCTATAAGCACAAGGTACGTACATAACGCAAATATATATACCTATATATGTCTATCACACTTTAATCGTTTACCACATTACCAATTTCCATTTATCATCAATGCCGCACACACAAATACATACATACTCATATGCATAAAATCCGTTTATGATTAATCTATAACCCGTTCGGCCTTAACTACTCAAACTTAGCCTTCATATTTAATTCTATTTTATGGCCTAATGTAACAAATTCATATAGGTTTCACCTATGCCAAACAATGACCGAACCATTTAGTCATGCTTATGGCCGATTCTATCTTGCTCAAATCAAGGTCATAACTCACTTAAAAGAAATTCTAGCCTTTCATACACCCATATCCAATGATATATAAGTAATGTCGAATGCCAAAACTTATTTAAACTCAAAATTTAACCTTCTTCACTTTAATGAACCACTACTTATTCTTTAAAACATCAAATACAATGTAATTAACACCTAAACCTTTATACCGAATTTGCTAACACATATAATCCTTGACCGATGTTATTAAACCCAAGCCACAATAATATTATTCCTTAAGACACAACCAAAGACCTCATTCGACACCTCTCATCAAAAATTTTAAAATTTCTCAAATTTATTTACAAGTATATTTATATAACATCAAAAGAAAAAATACATTAAACATTATTCCTCAATAATCTATAACATGACCGAGTACCTATATTTTTTTCTCCCTAAATTTAAATTCGGCAATCCTATAAACAAATACTAACCTTAACTTTCAAGCTAAAACAACTAACAACTCAACATATCCAACATAACTATCCATACTAATGACATCAAAGCATCTAGTAAGAATTTCAAGTTCCTTGGCCGAATTTCAACCCTCCAAAATAACCTAAATTCAAACCAAGAAATAGGTAGAATTCAAACTAATCATCCAAATTATGCATACATTTCCAAGAGTGGCATTATACATACCTTCTTCTAGCAATCACCTTAGCGAAATTTAAACAAGAATTTTCTTCTTTCTCCTTCTAGTTTGACAATGGAGGAGCAAAGATGAACCACTTTGGTTTCTCCTCCCACTACCCATTATTTTATTTCCCTTAATTCTTTAATTCATTTAGTTGAAAATAATATTAATATAAAATACATATAATATGTATAAAACAACATCATGGCCAGCAACTATAAAAAATGGACAATTTGACATGCAAGTCCACTTTTTTTTATAACATGCATTAATAGACCATTTTAAATTAACCTATCACATTTCAAAAATGTCTCACATAAGTCCTATTTAATAAATTTCACATACAAATGACAAAATCAAAGCATGAAACTTTCACACATGCATTTACACATATTATAAGCATAAAATATAATGGTTAATTAGTTTTATGACTCGGGTTTGTGGTCCCGAAACCACTTTCCGACTAGGGTCAAATTAGGGCTGTCACACTTGCTATGTTAGTCCGAGAACTGACTAAACCATAGCTCTGATACCACTAAACATAAGAACCCTTACCTCTAACCGCCGCCAGATCAGGGTATGAGGCATTACTACACTCTTATACATTTTTTCGGTATATATATTTCAATTATATATTAAAACCTTTCATGAGTACCCTCTATGTCTCTATTATGGGCTTTATGAGACCCAAAATAATCATTGAAGTTTGTTCGGAACCAAACCAGAACTTTTCAAACACTTATACATATTTCATTAAAACAGTGGTCGTACACCCATGTGATATGGGCCACGCCCGTGTGGGCAAGCCGTGTGGTCACACACGCTCGTGTTAAAAACATCAAGCATTCTGTTTATGCACCACGACCAAACCACACACCCGTTTGGTGGCCGTGTCCTAACCCATGGCTGAGACACATAGTCGTGCCTCTAGCCCGTGTGGCACACATTAGGCTGTTTTTCAAGCCCTTTTTATGTTCTTAACTCTTTGTACTAATTTATGATATATCAACCTTTTTCATACTCTTAGTTATATTTATCTTAACCACATCAAGACATTACTCATGTATACATAAAGTAGGTTTACTTACTTATAGCCATTATGAGCCATACATGATGGCTTTATACAATGTGACAGTATAAGCCTATACATTTGGCTAAATCATAATATTACATAATACCAAAAACTAAATCTCTATACATGCCACTCACTTATAGATAAATAAGAATTTCCGTTATTCCAACATGACAAATTGATAGTGTGATGATACCTCCAACGATCTCCAACCCCGAGCCAATCTTGAAAAACACTAAGAAAAATGGGAAAGTAGTGTAAGTTTTATAACTTAGTAAGTTGGCATATAATAATATGCAATTTAATTAACAATATTAACCAATTCCTCAATAATATGCTCAAGAAAATAGAATCAATACTCACATGATTTCACCTTTTTACTCAAACTCAGTCTAAATTGTTTTCCCGAGTCACAGTCACTAATTTAATTATTTCATAAGCTACAGAACTCTAAATTAAGTTTTGTAAATCTTCCATAAAATTAGACTCATGTACCTTCTTGCCATAAAATTTCCAGAATTTTTGGCTTAGCCAATTAATACAGTTTATTCATTAAATTTTCCCCTATTTCAATGTTCGACGGTTCTGACATTTCTTCACAAAAACTAAGATATTTCATTATAAAGAATTAAAATAATGTTCTCGTTTGTTCCAATATAAAATAAACTCAATAATAATTCTAATCATCTAAACCATGCACCATAATTAATTTTATACTATTTATAATGATTTTTCCAAGTCAAGATAGGGGATCACGTAATCATTCTAAACCACTCTCACAAGAATTTAAATATCTCATAAAGTATAATCCAATTGCTCACACCGTTTCCCTTCTATTAACATAGACTCAATGACCTCTAATTTCATATCTCATTCAATTATTAATTCAATTCCTAACATATTTGGTGATTTTTCAAATGTACATGACTGGTACTGTCCAAATCTGCTTTACTTTTAAAATTCACTATTTCATGCTTTCTCAATAGTTGCATTAATGGTAACACTTACCTCTTATCAACCTTACCAAAGTACAATCATAAAATGAGCTTATTGCTCATAGTTTACACATATATACCTGCATTTATTCACAAGATTCATATTCACACTTTACACATATAAATGCCTCAAACACGATGTTCACTTGCACATTATTATCACATGATTAAAACCTTTTCACATTTAATCACTTTTCATTATATCAATTCAATACCCGTTGAACCCTATGGAATACTAAAGGATACACGGAATAAGGCACAGAGTGCCACACTATAATATAGCCGAAGCTATCACTGTAACGTAGCCGAAGCTACCACTGTATTGTAGCCAAAGCTACCATTGTGTTGTAGCCGAAGCTACCACTGAGATGTAAGCGAAGCTACCACTGTATTGTAGCCAAAGCTACCACTGAGATGCAACCGAAGCTACCACTGTATTGTAGCCTATAGATTCCTAAGGTTCAATCGGGATTTGTTTCAGTTTCACTCATTAACACTTATTCAACATTCACTTAATCACTTGTCTCCTAACAACACTAATTCACAATTTTTTTATAATACGTATAATCATAGAAATCACATTTAAATACAATATTTCAATGCACCTTCTTGTACCATAGACATATTTTTAAATCGATTTATAAACTTGGCATATTAAACATTTAATCCAACACATTTAAATTAATTCACTAATTTAACATTCAAATATAAATTACAATGTTATTACATTATTATTATCACACCAGCTTACCTCGAATGCCGAAATGACTAATTTTCCCGACTTAGCCCACAACTTCGTTCTTCCACGATCTTAGTCTAAATTTCATGTTTTCTTGATCTAACATGTCAAATAGCACTCATTTAACACCTTTTATCAACACACTAATCAATTCAATTCACATATCAAATTTTCGTAAATTTACAATTTTGCCCCTTGTAACATCCTGATTTTCGGGTTTTTCGCGATTCTTGATATTTTAAGTAAATTTCTAAAATTTGGTATGTGATTATAGAATTCATAATTTGGGTATGTTAATGGGCTTATGGAAGGCCCATGAACTGGCCAAAACCCGGTAGAATTTTTAAATTTTGGACTTAGGAGTTAGGGGTTCTGGCTAGGTGCCCTTATATTAAGTTGTGGGTAAAATGTATCACATAAAGAGCTTTGGTAAAGTGGCAAGGGTGACGCCACTAAGCTCCTAAAAAGGTGGCGTGTGGAGCATTAGGGAAGTCCTGGGTTCGATTCCCTGTGTTGGCAAATAAGAGGATTTATTTTTATGTGCAGGAAGGGTAAGTGTTGAACCTAAGTGGATTGTGTAAGAGGAGAGTTGGATCAAGTCAAAGGCATAAATTAAGGAGGGATAAGGGGAGAGATTTTAGGGATTTGAGAGAAGGATAGAGCTTAGCCGTTTGGAAGGGAGATTTGAGAGGGGATTTTCGGCAGAAGGGTATTAGGTTAGTTAGTTTCGGCATTAGGGTCTTAGGGTGCCGATTTCTTCTTTGGTATGTAGCCTTCTTCTCTTTTCTTTCTCCTCTTGCCGATTATTCTTAAGCTAATCCCTCTCTTTCCTCTTTCGTTATTTCTTCCACAAACTCTCTTTATTCTATTCTTCCTCTCTTTCGTTTATAGTAAAAGCCGAACCTATCATTCTTTTCATTGCTAACCGAATATCAACAAGCCAAATCCCGAAGGAGTCAAAGGAAGCCGATTGCTTTATAAAGGTATACACTTGTTCTTTTCTTTTTAGCCGATTCTTGTTATTTTAAAAGCCTTTCAACTCTTGTGTCAACACCCTTTTGGTCCATAACCACTTTTGCTTGATGACCCAAAAGCCAAAAGCACAAAGACCCTTGGGTAACTTGGTGGCCGATTCGTAGGATCCTTGTGGTACGGGTTCTGCTAGTGTTTTAGAGTTGCGACTGCGTTGAATCGGAGTTAACACGGGATTGAAACCGTTTGGGTAAGTGAACCTTGGTAAGTGCTCGTAGCTTTAATCAATTCAATATTAGGGAGTTTAAGAAAAGCCGAAACCTCTCTAATTTAGGGAGATGGCCGAATATGGGCATAGACTTTATGGGGTCTTCTTTTAATATTTTTTTGGTTTATTTATTGAAGGAGCGAGAAAGGTGTAGTGTCGTTTTGGAGTAGCTTGGATCACCGGAGTAGCTAGGCCTAGTCATCAATCGCGACAAAGGTAAGGTGCCTAAGGCCATTATGGATGGTGGCGAATGTGTAAGTGTTAATATTGGAAAGTTCTTATTTTGGTTCAATTATTGCGAGCTGATCTAGTTAACAATTGATTATAGGAGAAATCGCATAGGAGATCTCGTCAAGGAAAATCGCAAATCGTGTGTAAACGAACCCTTTCATAGCTTAAAGCGATAAAATGCGAAAAGCGAAATGCCGAATTACGGCATTTCGAGGACTTATGAGCAAGTTTAACGCTCACTAGTTGGTTAGAATCGATGAGACGATGATCGAGAACGATGGAAACGGTAAGAATGTGATTTTGGCGTTCTTGGTAGGCCGAAGTAGGGCCCATTGGGCTTTCGGGCCCATTTGGGTAAAATTGGTAGAAAACGGAAATCTGTTAAATTGCATGATAAGACTGTTAAAATCGTTATGGAAAATAGGCTAAATGGGCCTAGATGACGAAATTGGCTAAGTAGGGCCCATTAGGGGTTTTAGGCCCAATAACTCGATTTCGCTAAAAATGGGCCAGAATCACTGTTTGCACCCATGAATTGTTAGTAATCGTTAATGAACATGGAAACCCTAATTTGTGGTAAAATTACAAGATTACCCTTATACCATGAAAATGACCGTTTTTCTCCTAGGTAAAAATGACCATTATACCCCTAGGGTTTATGTATGATTTTAATACATGGGATTTTGATAAATATGGTATGTATGATATGCACATGAAATGTATGATATGCACATGATGTAATCATAAATGCATTGGGTTGGGTTTTTATATGGATGGAGGAAGTGAAAAAGGGCTTATGCCCCAGTTATAAAAGGGCTTATGCCCCAGTTATTGAAAGGGCTTTGGCCCGATTATTAAAAGAGGCTAGGCCTCGGTTATATGATAAAGACTATCTTTGCCGTGGAGAGTTTGGCGGGGTGGGTCGAGTTAATCCCACATGGTGTGTTGGTTGGTACGGGTGGAGAGTAGCGGATGGTGGGTTGAGTAGTCTCCCAAATGGGTTGCATTCTTCATTGAAATTATATGTGACATTGAAATGGGCCTAAGGGCCATATCGTTTCTGATAAAGGCTTGACCCAAGAATATGAAATATGAAAAGGCTTGACCGATATTATGAAATATGAAACATGAAAAGGCTTGCCCAAGATTATGAAATATGAAATATGAAAAGGGCTACTGACCAAAGTGCATGATTGAGATTGGATTTGGGCTTAGACCCAATAGGCCGTTATTGTCTTGGGCTCTGAAAGGGCTTGTTGCACACCGAGTTTCCAAACTCACCCCTTCCTTAACCTTGCGGTGAGCCTTGATGTGGGGACTTGGTAGGAGAGGATTGAGTGGCCACGGTGATCATCTTGGGCTTTTAAATAAGTGTTGGTTTTCATTTAATTTACTTTAATTATTCTTTATTTTGGGGTTGTAATAAGGCCAATTTTAACTTTCCTTTTATTTCTTTTCGAAATTATTTTGATTTTAATAACTTTAAAAATTGGCTAATAATTATCCAAATGGGCTAGACTTAGGACGTGTTTTCAAAATGATACTTGTTTCCAAAATATCTCAACACCACGATTAATCGATTTATCAAAGACGCCCACTTAAACAAATTTAAACTCGATATAACAAAGTGTGGCTATGGTTGTGGGCATGTCTAGGATTGGATCCAATCAAAGAGCTTGGTACTTAGCGACCTTCATGGCTCACCTCCTCTGTCTCGGATACCTACCTAGTGCCCACTTCCATACACTTTGTTAACTCAATAAAATGTATGGTTTTAAAACACAAAAAGTAACGTGGGTTTTCAACTCCAATGTGGCACGCCGATTCGCCATAACGTCTGGGCCGGGTTTGGGGTGTTACATTTAGTGGTATCGAGCTAAGTTGCAACAACTCGGTACGTGGATCGGGTCCAAAATGTTTTCAAAACTTAGGCCTAAGAAGGGTATTTTTGGAAATGGCTTCAAAAATTCATTTTAAAGATGTTTTACTGGAGAATATATGTTAAAAAGGTACCGATTTTTCTGTTTTAAATCAAGAGTTCAAAATAAAGAGAGTTTTTCAAACCAAAGTTCTCGAATTTCTATTTTCGATAATCAAAAACATGTTTTTTTAGTTCTAAATGGATTGGAGAAAGAAGTGGCGCACTGAATCCCCGGCACCAAGTCTGTAAGTATATTTTCCTTACAATATATGATATTGATAAGATATTATGAATAGTGCGGAGACCCTACTATGAGACTTTAGCTAGGGTAGAGCTGTAAACGGTAGGAATGAGATTGTAGCTAGGCTACGATGATTCGAAAAATCCTTGAACTGCTATATCTACATAAGATATTTTCTTAATAAATAGTGGAACGTTATACTAATTTTATAAAATTCGTAAATCAGATAATTCGATATGAGTACTAGAGGAGCTCGTGGTCGAGGCCGCGGACGTGGTCGCGGAAGGGTGCAAGCTGAATCCTCATCCTCGGGGCATAGGCCACCGTGAGAGCCACCGTGCCGCAAACAACGGAGACTGGGTCTTATGATCGGGCTGCGGGGGATGACGCTTTATCCCAAGCCATGTTAAGGGTTTTAGAAAGAGTGGCTGGAGCTAGTACTGGGACGGTGAGTAGGGGGTCTATATCGGAGCGACTCCGGGCCAACGGAGCAGAGGTATTTAGGGGTGTATCTGGAGTGGCCCGAATGTGGCGAATATTGGTGGAGGCAACAGAAGCGGATCATGGGCGACCTAGGCGCTCGGTGGAGCAAAAGCCGAGAGGAGGCGTGTCATTGCTACGTGATGAGGCACACCGATGGTGGATCACCGTAAGAGAGAGTACCCGATTGAGCAAGTAACACGGGAATTGTTCAAAGCGCCTTTAAAGGGAGGTATGTTAGAGCAAGCTATGTGGATGCTCGTCGAAAGGAATTCTTGAATCGACTCAAGGTGATAAGGCTGTAGCAGTATGAGGCGAATTTTGAGGGTGAGTCGATATGCTAGTGGTATAGTGGCAATCGAATATGAGCGCGATGTCCGCTTTGAGGATGGTCTCGCGATGAGCTTAGGATATTGATAGCTCCACGGAGGGAGCGTGGTTTTCTTGCATTGGTAGAAAAGGCTAAGATAGCCGAGGAGGTGAAGTGAGTGAGCGGAGAATCGTGAGAAGGATCGACCAGATTCAAGAGGGATTTCAGACCTCAAGTGCCACAAATCAAAGTGTTAAAAGAGCAAGGATGGAGGAACCGGTTCGAGCGGTTCGATAAATACTTATAGGCTGCAGCTTGCGGGGACTGTGGTAGGGTGCATATGGGGCGGTGTTGGAAGCGAATGGAGCATGTTTTCGATGTGGGTCAAAGGAACATAAGTTCGAGAGAGTGTCCTCGGAGGACATTTCGAGAGCTAGCGGCAGAGCAAAGGGATGTCCAACCACGGCGAGGAGGACCGCCACCACAGAGGGTCGGGGCAAGGTAGAGGTGGAAATGGTAACAGACGAGGACGTGGGGCACTGGCGAGGTTTGGACATCTCAAGCTTCGACAACCGGCGTTGGTTTATCTTTGTCTGACGTCGTGAGGAGGGTGACGCTCGATGTTATAACTGCACGTTCTTCATTCATAGCATGCCTTACACTACTTTGATTGATGTGGGTTCCACCCACTCGTATGTTGCTTGTGATGTATCGGGGGCTTTGGATGTGCTTCCTGAGAAGACTGTGAGTGGGGTATCAGTAATAAGTCCATTAGGACATTCGGTTAAGGTAGATAAAATTTTTAGGCGATCAGTTAGTGGCACAAGATAAAATTTTTGAAGGAGATTTGATGGAGCTGCCATTTCGGGATTTTGATCTTATTCAGGAATGGATTGGTTAATTAAGCACAAGGCGACGTTGGATTGTGCTGCAAAGAGGATGGTACTAAGAACTCTAGAAGATGAGGAGATAATGGTCATAGGGGAACGAAGGATTATTTATCCAATGTTGTTTCGGCGTTAAGAGTCGAGAAGTTGATCCGGAAAGGTTGTGAGGCGTACTTGGCCTATGTGAGTCAAACGGGACTAGAGGAGATAACGGTGGAATCGGGTAGGACTATTAGGGAATTTCAGGATGTATTCCCAGATGAACTTCCTAGATTACCCCCGAATAGAGAAGTCGAGTTTGGAATCGACTTACTACCTGGAACAGCTCCTGTGTCTATTGCGCCTTATCGAATGGCACCAAAGGAGTTGGTAGAATTGAAAGCTCAGATTCAAGAGCTATTGGATAGAGGGTTTATAAGACCAAGTGTTTCCGTAAGTGCACCGCATTGCTTTGTAAAGAAGAAAGATGGGACTATGCGAATGTGCATTGACTATCGGCAGTTGAATAAGCTGACTATCAAGAACAAGTATCCGTTACCAAGAATTGATGATCTGTTCGACCAATTAAAAGGAGCCTCGGTGTTTTCTAAGATCGACCTTCGATTAGGATATCATCAATTAAGAGTTAAAGAGGGGATATTTATAAGACGGCGTTCGGGACTCGTCACGGACATTACGAGTTTCGGTAATGCCATTTGGGTTGACTAATGCGGCGGCATTCATGGATTTGATGAATCGGGTATTCCGGCCATACTTGGATCGGTTCGTAGTCGTTTTTATTGATGATATCTTGGTGTATTCGGAAAATGAAGAGAAGCATGATGAGCATCTTCGTAGTAGTCTTTGCAAGTGTTAAGGGAGAAGCAACTTTATGCAAAGTTTAGTAAGTGCGAGTTTTGGTGAAGGAAGTTACCTTCTTGGGGCATGTTGTGTCTGTAGGGGATCAAGGTGGACCCTCGAAGATTGAAGCAATTTTGGAATGGAAGCCACCAAGTCGATAACGGAGATTCAAGTTTTCGGGGTTGGCGGTGTTATTATCGGAGATTCGTGGAAGGATTTTACGTGTTGGCGACCGTTAATCTAAACTTATAAGGAAGGAGTACCTTTTGTTTGGTCGGATAAGCGAGAAGAGGCTTTTGAGAAGTTGAAGAAGGTTTTGTGAGCGCCGCTTTGATTCACCAGTAGTCGGTAAGGATTTCACGGTGTCTGCGATGCGTCGCATGTAGGTTTGGGTGCGTGTTGATGCAAGAGGGTAAAGTGGTCGCTTATGCTTCACGACGACTTAAGCCACATGAGATGAACTACCCTACTCATGACTTGGAATTGGCGCATAATTTTTGCACTTAAGATATGGAGGCATTACGTATGGGGAGAAATGCATCATCTATACGGATCACAAGAGTCTTAAGTACTTGCGACTCAAAAGGAGCTGAATCTTAGGCGTGAAGGTGGATAGAGTTGTTAAAGGACTATGACTGCTCGATCGAGTATCACCTGTAAGGCGAATATCGTGGCTGATCGCGCTAAGTCGAAGGGCGGTGGCGTAATTAAAAGCGATGTTTGCTCGTCTAAGTTTGTATGATGACGGAAGTTTATTGGCGGAGTTCTGGTAAGACCGACTTGGGTAGAAACAGATTAAGAAGCAACAGTTGGAGGGCGAGTCGTTGGTTGCTCGGTTTGACAAGTTGAGAAGGGAGAATCCGACTTTGGGTTAAATAGTGAGGGAGTTCTTTGTTTTCGAGGAAGAATTTTTATACCGAAAGACTCGACTTGAGATTGATGATTTTGAAAGAGGCACATAATGGACCTTGTGCTATGCATCCGGGAGGGAGTAAGTTGTATCGAGACTTGCGAGAGCAATATTGGTGGCCCGGGCTTAGCGAGAAGTGACCGAATTTGTTGGGAGATGTTTGACATGTCAACAAGTGAAGGCCGAGCATCAACTACCTTCTGGATTATTACAGTAGGTAAAGATACCACTTTGGAAGTGGGAAAGGGTAACTATGGACTTTGTAAGTGGGTTGCCGTTGACACCTTCTAAGAAGGATTCGGTTTGGGTGATTGTGGATAGACTCACGAAATCTGCTCATTTCATACCTGTCCGAACCGATTACTCACTTCAGAAGTTGGCCAGATTGTATGTGGCGGAAATAGTACGGTTGCATGGTGTGCCAGTATCGATAATTTCAGACCGAGACCCAAGGTTTACATCTCGGTTTTGGCAGAAGTTGCATGAGGCATTGGGAACGCGATTGGATTTCAGTACGGCTTTTCACCCTCAGTCGGATGGGCAGTCAGAGAGGGTTATTCAGATTTTAGAGGATATGTTGAGGGGTTGTGCTATTGAGTTTAAAGGCAGCTGGGAGGACCATTTGCCCTTAGCGGAGTTCGCGTATAACAACAGTTACCAAGCAAGTATTCAGATGGCTCCATATGAGGCACTATAGGGGCGAAGGTGTCACTCGCCTACTTGTTGGGCAGAATTGGGGGAAAGGCAAATACTTGGACCAGAGTTGGTGGCAGATACTGAAGACAAGATTAAGGTGATCAGGAAGCGGTTAAAAGAGGCGGCGGATCGACAAAAGTCTTATGCCGATCTGAAGCGTAAGGATATTGAATATGCGGTAGGAGACATGGTCTTTTTGAAAGTTTCGCCTTGGAAGAAGATCTTGAGATTTGGTAAGAAGGGTAAGTTGAGCCCACGGTTTATTGGGCCTTACCGAATCATTAAGCGGATAGGGCCAGTGGCTTATCAGCTAGAGTTACCTCCAGAATTGGATTGCATTCACGATGTCTTCCATGTGTCCATGCTAAGGCGATATCGTTCCGACCCAACTCATATCGTGCCAGTTGCAGAAATTGAGGTAAAGTCGGATTTGACCTTTGAAGAGGAACACTGCAAATACTTGATCGTGATGTCAAGGTGTTGAGAAGGAGGTCGATCCCGTTGGTGAAGGTACTTTGGAGGAACCATGGCAAGGAAGAAGCTACTTGGGAGATCGAAGAGGCAATACGTCGTGATACCCTCAACTGTTTGGACGGAGTAAATTTCGAGGCGAAATTTCTTTAAGGAGGGTAGAGTTGTAACATCCCGATTTTCGGGTTTTTCATGATTCTTGATATTTTAAGTAAATTTCTAAAATTTGGTATGTGATTATAGAATTCATAATTTGGGTATGTTAATGGGCTTATGGAAGGCCCATGAACCGCCAAACCCTAGAGAATTTTTAAATTTTGGACTTAGGAGTTAGGGGTTCGGCTAGGTGCCCTTATATTAAGTTGTGAGTAAAATGTATCACATAAAGAGCTTTGGTAAAGTGGCAAGGGTGACGCCACTAAGCTCCTAAAAGGTGGCGTGTGGAGCATTAGGGAAGTCTGGGTTCAATTCCTGTGTTGGCAAATAAGAGGATTTATTTTTATGTGCAGGAAGGGTAAGTGTTGGAACCTAAGTGGATTCTGTAAGAGGAGAGTTGGATCAAGTCAAAGGCATAAATTAAGGAAGGATAAGGGGAGAAATTTTAGGGATTTGAGAGAAGGATAGAGCTTAGCCGTTTGGAAGGGAGATTTGAGAGGGGATTTTCGGCAGAAGGGTATTAGGTTAGTTAGTTTCGGCATTAGGGTCTTAGGGTGCCGATTTCTTCTTTGGTATGTAGCCTTCTTCTCTTTTCTTTTTCCTCTTGCCGATTGTTCTTAAGCTAATCCCTCTCTTTCCTCTTTCGTTATTTCTTCCACAAACTCTCTTTATTTTATTCTTCCTCTCTTTCGTTTATAGTAAAAGCCGAACCTATCATTCTTTTCATTGCTAACCGAATATCAACAAGCCAAATCCCGAAGGAGTCAAAGGAAGCCGATTGCTTTATAAAGGTATACACTTGTTCTTTTTCTTTTTAGCCGATTCTTGTTATTTTAAAAAGCCTTTCAACTCTTGTGTCAACACCCTTTTTGGTCCATAACCACTTTTGCTTCAGTGACCCAAAAGCCAAAAGCACAGCACCCTTGGGTAACTTGGTGGCCGATTCGTAGGATCCTTGTGGTACGTGTAACACCCCGTGCCGAGACCGTTGTTTGAGTCGAACACAAGGTGTTAACGAACTTAATTCATTAATTAAACAAATTTCATACAATTCATTTTAAAATTTCGGACAAGTCTGGCTAACGCATCACGATCGCTTTAAAAATCATATCTCGAGTTACGAAACTCAAATCCAATTCGTAAATTTTTCCTGAAACTAGACTCATATATATATCTACTAATTTTTTCTAGAATTTTGGTTGGGCCAATTAGTACAGTTTATTAGTTAAAATCTCCCTGTTTTAGGGTTCAACTACTCGACCTCTGTGTATTACGAATCAGATATCTCCTGTACAGAGCTTCAATGACTATGCTGTTTGTCTCTAATAAAACTAGACTCAATAAGGAATCTGTACATATAAAGCGTGACTTCTAATTATCTTTTTAAAATTTATGGTGAATTTCCAAATTCAGAACAGGGGATCCAGAAATCGCTCTGGCCCTGTTTCACAAAAATTTAAACATCTCATAAAATATAGCTCATATACCTGTTTCTCTTATTCCATATGAAAATAGACTCATCAAACTTCGATTCCATAGCTTATTCATTATTTAATTCCATTTCTACTATTTTTAGTATTTTTTAAACTCATGTCACTGCTGCTGTCTGAATCTATTTTATGGTAAATTTTACCTATTTCATGGTTTCCATGGATTAGCTAGCAATTTGACATACATAATACCAAATATGATCATGATTAGCCATTCCAATGGCTAATCATTACCAAGCATTTCTATTTCCATACCACTCAATAACCATATCATAAGACCATATATACAAAATGATTATAATGCTATACATGCCATACTCAAAATATACAAGCCATTATGCCAAGATGGTATACGGATAGTGTGGCGTGCCTCCAACCGTTTCCGATTTCCAAGCTGGCTTGTCAACACTACAAGGAATGAAAAGGAGGAGTAAGCATAAATGCTTAGTAAGCTCACATGCAAATAGCAAGTAACATAACCATATAAGCAAACATAAAACATCATTTGCATAATCATCACCAAGACATTCATATCACCTTTTCATTTATCATCTTACCATATTGTTGTTATATCGAGTTTTCAACCCGAGGGTTAAGTACATACCTGTTCAAAGTATCCATTTCACAACACTTACCAATCGTCCCTTTCATCTTGAGTATTCCTCCATTTGAGTAGAACTTTACCCGTTGAACACATCGAATATAATTCGGATACATGGAAAGTTTGCACATAAGTGCCACATATGTAGCCAAGCTACCATGTAACCCGCCCATAAGTGAACTCGGACTCAACTCAACGAGCTCAGGCGTTCGCATCCATAAGTGAACTCGGACTCAACTCAACGAGTTCGGATGCCTAGTTACATCTCACGAACTCGGACTCAACTCAACGAGTTGGACGTCGCATCCATAAGTGAACTCGGACTCAACTCAACGAGTTCGGATGCCCAAATATCCCGATGACATGTCACTTGTATCCTAATCCATTCCGAGGTTCAACGGACCTTTTTCCCAATCATGTGTCTCAACCATCTTCTACGGAATGCCGATCTCGATACTCGGTAGTATTTCACATTTTCCAAGTATATCACATAATTTGACATATTATCAAACAATTATCACAAGTATAATATTTCATAATAATTATCATATCATTTAAAAACATTAAAACATTTAAAATAATAACTATGTTACCAACATTTACATATGAACTTACCTCGATGCGAAAATGGCTATTTTACCATTTCGTCCACAACTTGGTATTTTCCCCATTTTAACCCAATTTCAGTTTTCCTTGCTCTATCATTTAAAATATAGTCTAATTAGGACTCACATTATTCAAATTGACCCAAAATCATATTTTGGAAAAATTACAATTTTGCCCCTAAACTTTTGCATATTTACACTTTTTCCCCAAAGCTCGTAAATTAAAATTCAGCCTATTTTCTTATGTTTTATGACATGCTGATCATTTTTCCTTCTATGGCAACATCAAATTCTCACTCTAACATGTACTTATGACTATTAGGTATTTTTACCGATTAAGCCCTTTTGCTCGCTTTTCACTTAAAACCGAGTAGCACAAGTTGTCTAACATAATTTAAAACCTCATATTCTATCATAAAACACCAAAATACACAAATTTCACCTATGGGTATTTTTCCAAATATAAACCCTAGGTTAAATTATTGCTAGCATAAGCTAAATCGAGCTAACGGACTCCAAAACGTAAAAATCATTAAAAACGAGGCTAGAACGGACTTACAATCGAGCTTGGAAGCTTGAAAACCCTAGCCATGGTTTCTCCTTGCTATATTCGGCCATGGGGTTGAAGATGAGCAAAATTGGCTTTTAATTTTGTATTTTAATTCATTTTACCCTAAATGACCAAAATGCCCTTACTACTAAACTTTCCAAAATTCCATCCATGTCCAATTTTTGTCCATAGACTTAGAAATTGGTAAAATTACTCTTTAAGGACCTCTAATTAATAATCTAATTCAATTTTATGCAAAATACTTCTAGAACACAAGTTTTGCAATTTATTCAATTTAGTCCCAAATTTCAAATTAAGCACTTTATGCATAAAATTTCTTCACGAAATTTTCACACAATCATGCAATCATATCATAGACCTTAAAATAATCATAAAATAATTATTTATATCTCAGATTTTGTGGTCACGAAACCACTATTCCGACTAGGCCCAAAATCAGGATATTACAACTCTCCCCTTCGTGGATTTTCGCCCCGAAAATCTTACCGTAAAAGTGGTCTTCACTTTTAATCTCATATTTGGTGTCAAGAACTTGCACTTAGACTGTACCTCCAATACATCTCTTCAATTTCTCATATGATCTAAAAGCTTACAGTCTCAACTCTCAACTGTTCTTAAATTTTCAACCCTTCTCAATTTCCCATGATATCATGACATAAAACCCGGATCTCAACTTGATTTAATGGAGACCGGAATTCCAAGAAATCCGACAATCAAAGAGACACGAAATTCCATGAATCTGATGAGTAGGAATTCATTCAATACAAATGTGATTTATAGATCTCGCCAAACATTTAACAATAGGATACATCACATTTTCCTCTTTCCGCCATAGAAATAATTCTGATATGGCCTCAAGAATAATCCTTCTCATTTCCATCCCAATATCAACATTGACAAGGATAATTTTGATAGATCCCAATGCTCGGCTTTAACCCTTTAACAACTCCGATTTTATGTAACATCGGATGCTCTAAACTATCACATTACCTCACCGTCTTGAAACACATCACAATTCATACAACAATACATTCTTGAAAGTCGAAGTCTTTGCTCAATGTAGACTAGTCTAGTTCAGA
This sequence comes from Gossypium arboreum, assembly GCF_025698485.1. Classification (NCBI taxonomy): domain Eukaryota; kingdom Viridiplantae; phylum Streptophyta; class Magnoliopsida; order Malvales; family Malvaceae; genus Gossypium; species Gossypium arboreum. Next base: position 20,312,207 of record NC_069078.1, on the reverse strand, counting down.
CGCTTCGGCTACCAATATTCTCATCTATCCGAACTCTGTCAACATGTAATAAACTTTTAAGCTTTCACAAGATGGAAACCTTATCATTCGTAGTGACTTAAACTAATATTCAACTCTTTCTATTAAATATACACTTCTCGTTCAAACTATTTACTCTTTGATCCGTACAAAATGAAATTCTATTATCAAACTTGGGAAAAATAATCCTGACATAATTGTCACATGAAATCTTTCAAATAAATAATTTACCATACCGACTGAAACTAGCGCTTTTATCACCTATGCCTTTACTGATGTCAAATCCTTACACAGAAATTAGAAAAAATCCCAATACTAAAATCTCCATATTACCAAGATCAAATTAGAAGTATAGTCATATTTGACATGATTATCACGAGCTGAAGAACGATTGAACATGAGTCATAATTGACAAATTATGGAACAAAGATAACAAGAAACCCGAATAAAGAAATCCAAGATAGAGAAACCCAGAATAAAGAAATCCAGAATAAAGAGATCCAGGATAAAGAAACCCAAGATACGATACTATGCTGGAGAATCGAAAACCAAATTCATAGAGAAAATACAGAATACCCTGATAATTCTTCAAAGAAAGAAAGTCCAAAAGAAAACATCATTTAATCCCAATCGAAATCAAATATAACAAGATCAATATATCTTCCCATACATATATATCGATGAAGCATCAAGTAGAAGAAAGCAGAATCATAATATCATATGAATTCTCTCATCAATTCTTATCGATTTAAATGAAATAGAATACCCGATGAAATAGAGCAATATAAATTATAAACCAATCAGACTACCAATGCTTTCATCCAACACCAAATTAGAAGACATTCCCATATAACAAGAATTTCTTCGAAGATCAATAGCCATAGAAATATTTCGAGAACGGGTGAACACATAGAACATCTCAAAAGAGATCTAAATCTGTCCGGTCATAATCTGTCACACTCAGATAATTCACATTTGAAATATCATTTCCCAACTAGTTCTGCCGTCACAAATTTCATATTAAATCATTCACTAAAGAATGTCGGGTTCGAATAAATTTCGATTTACACTTTTCTCGACCTTGCACTTGAGTAATTCGATTTACCAAAGAGAATTCCTTCTCTAATCGAGAAAGGCATAATTCCAATAATCTTTATATCAATCGATACTTTCTCGCTCGACTTTACTTATCAGCTCATTTTCAATCTCGGATCATACTTATAATTATTCTATCACCGAACTCTTTGGGTTTTCAACAGAAACTTATTCAATACAAATCTCATGAAATTCCATTATAAGTACCACTTTGGTAAGGGGAGGGTTGTAGGACCTCGACTCGACTTTCTTATACATACACATATGACACAACTTCCATCATCATAGTAACATCATCAAAATCATGTCATTCATTCATGTTGGCTTACACCAATTTTCCTATTGTCCCATTTAGACAATATACTTATGCATACATTCTATGTTTTCTAGATAGCTTTACTTATCCATTCATTTAATTAAATTAATTCATGCTCATGACATTATATAAGGCCAAACAAACATAAATATTTGCATCACAATCACAACTTTCATTTCGTGCATCATCATGTACATATCATTACAATCATACAATTCATCTAACAATTTAACATAGATAAGTTCATTTCATTATAATCCTTTATCTCATAAAAAATTGTATATCATTAACATTCATCAACATTCAACGTCCAATCAAGACAAGGACATTTTCATTCAGTATTATGGTATTATGACCTTTATTCATACCTCTACTACTTTTTATTTATTCCGTTCATCTTATCAAGTAAGCTACATACACTACATCGTATGAGCATTAAGCAAATATAGATATTTATCACAACATGAACTTTCATCTCACATATTATCACATATGTATCATAAACTTTTATTCATACTTTTTGAACCGAGACTTATCATAATCATAATTTTACTCAAATATCTTCACATAACATTGAACATGGTCGACAATTTCGGTTGGAGAGTACCTGTCTAAATAAGACGGTACTTATGCGCGTCGGAAGACATCACACTATCACGCAGATCGCTGGCATGTATAGCTAAACTTTTACACATCCTAGGTTAGTCCGAGAACCGACTAAACCTGCTCGATACCACTAAATGTAACACCCTGCACTGAGACCGCTGTTCGAGTCGAACACAAGGTGTTAACGAACTTAATTCATTAATTAAACAAATTTCATACAATTCATTTTAAAATTTCCGCATAAGTCGGCTAACGCATCACATCGCTTTAAAAATCATATCTCGAGTTACTAAACTCAAATCCAATTCCGTAAATTTTTCCTGAAACTAGACTCATATATATATCTACTAATTTTTTCTAGATTTTTGGTTGGGCCAATTAGTACAGTTTATTAGTTAAAGTCTCCCCTGCTTCAGGGTTCAACTACTCGACCTCTCGTGTATTACGAATCAGATATCTCCTGTACAGAGCTTCAATGACTATGCTGTTTGTCTCTAATAAAACTAGACTCAATAAGGAATCTGTACATATAAAGCGTGACTTCTAATTATCTTTTTAAAATTTATGGTGAATTTCCAAATTCAGAATAGGGGATCCAGAAATTGCTCTGGCCCTGTTTCACAAAAATTTAAACATCTCATAAAATATAGCTCATATACCTGTTTCGCTTATTCCATATGAAAATAGACTCATCAAACTTCGATTCCATAGCTTATTCATTATTTAATTCCATTTCTACTATTTTTAGTGATTTTTAAACTCATGTCACTGTCATTGTCTGAATCTATTTTATGGTAAATTTTACCTATTTCATGGTTTCCATGGATTAGCTAGCAATTTGACATACATAATACCAAATATGATCATGATTAGCCATTCCAATGGCTAATCATTACCAAGCATTTCTATTTCCATACCACTCAATAACCATATCATAAGACCATATATACAAAATGATTATAATGCTATACATGCCATACTCAAAATATACAAGCCATTATGCCAAGATGGTATACGGATAGTGTGAGCGTGCCTCCGACCGCTTCCGATTTCCAAGCTGGCTTGTCAACACTACAAGGAATGAAAAGGAGGAGTAAGCATAAATGCTTAGTAAGCTCACATGCAAATAGCAAGTAACATAACCATATAAGCAAACATAAAACATCATTTGCATAATCATCACCAAGACATTCATATCACCTTTTCATTTCTCATCTTACCATATTGTTGTTATATCGAAGTTTTCAACCCGAGGGTTAAGTACATACCTGTTCAAAGTATCCATTTCACAACACTTACCAATACGTCCCTTTCATCTTGAGTATTCCTCCATTTGAGTAGAACTTTACCCGTTGAACACATCGAATATAATTGGATACATGGAAAGTTTGCACATAAGTGCCACATATGTAGCCCACTACCATGTAACCCGCCCATAAGTGAACTCGGACTCAACTCAACGAGCTCAGGCGTTCGCGATCCATAAGTGAACTCGGACTCAACTCAACGAGTTCGGATGCCTAGTTACATCTCACGAACTCGGACTCAACTCAACGAGTTCGGACGCTCGCATCCATAAGTGAACTCTGACTCAACTCAATGAGTTCGGATGCCCAAATATCCCAAGTGACATGTCACTTGTATCCTAATCCATTCACGAGGTTCAACGGACCTTTTTCCCAATCATGTGTCTCAACCATCTTCTACGGAATGCCGATACCGATACTCGGTAGTATTTCACATTTTCCAAGTATATCACATAATTTGACATATTATCAAACAATTATCACAAGTATAATATTTCATAATAATTATCATATCATTTAAAAACATTAAAACATTTAAAATAATAACTATGTTACCAACATTTACATATGAACTTACCTCGTATGCGAAAATGGCTATTTTACCATTTCGCCCACAACTTGGTATTTTCCCCATTTTAGCCCGAATTTCAGTTTTCCTTGCTCTATCATTTAAAATATAGTCTAATTAGGACTCACATTATTCAAATTGACCCAAAATCATATTTTGGAAAAATTACAATTTTGCCCTAAACTTTTGCATATTTACACTTTTGCCCTAAAGCTCGTAAATTAAAATTCAGCCTATTTTCTTATGTTTTATGACATGCTGATCATTTTTCCTTCTATGGCAACATCAAATTCTCACTCTAACATGTACTTATGACTATTAGGTATTTTTACCGATTAAGCCCTTTTGCTCGTTTTCACTTAAAACCGAGTAGCACAAGTTGTCTAACATAATTTAAAACCTCATATTATATCATAAAACACTAAAATACACAAATTTCACCTATGGGTATTTTTCCAAATATAAACCCTAGGTTAAATTATTGCTAGCATAAGCTAAATCGAGCTACGGACTCCAAAACGTAAAAATCATTAAAACGAGGCTAGAACGGACTTACAATCGAGCTTGGAAGCTTGAAAACCCTAGCCATGGTTTCTCCTTGCTATATTCGGCCATGGGGTTGAAGATGAGCAAAATTGGCTTTTAATTTTGTATTTTAATTCATTTTACCCTAAATGACCAAAATGCCCTTACTACTAAACTTTCCAAAATTCCATCCATGTCCAATTTTGTCCATAGACTTAGAAATTGGTAAAATTACTCTTTAAGGACCTCTAATTAATAATCTAATTCAATTTTATGCAAAATACTTCTAGAACACAAGTTTTGCAATTTATTCAATTTAGTCCCAAATTTCAAATTAAGCACTTTATGCATAAAATTTCTTCACGAAATTTTCACACAATCATGCAATCATATCATAGACCTTAAAATAATCATAAAATAATTATTTATATCTCAGATTTTGTGGTCACGAAACCACTATTCCGACTAGGCCCAAAATCAGGATATTACAGTACGGGTTCTGCTAGTGTTTTAGAGTTGCGACTGCGTTGAATCGGAGTTAACACGGGATTGAAACCGTTTGGGTAAGTGAACCTTGGTAAGTGCTCGTAGCTTTAATCAATTCAATATTAGGGAGTTTAAGAAAAGCTGAAACCTCTCTAATTTAGGGAGATGGCCGAATATGGGCATAGACTTTATGGGGTATTCTTTTAATATTTTTTTTGGTTTATTTATTGAAGGAGCAGCAAGGTGTAGTGTCGTTTTGGAGTAGCTTGGATCACCGGAGTAGCTAGGCCTAGTCATCAATCGCGACAAAGGTAAGGTGCCTAAGGCCATTATGGATGGTGGCCGAATGTGTAAGTGTTAATATTGGAAAGTTCTTATTTTGGTTCAATTATTGCGAGCTGATCTAGTTAACAATTGATTATAGGAGAAATCGCATAGGAGATCTCGTCAAGGAAAATCGCAAATCAGGTGTGTAAACGAACCCTTTCATAGCTTAAAGCGATAAAATGCCGAAAAGCCGAAATGCCGGAATTCTGGCATTTCGAGGACTTGTGAGCAAGCGAACGCTCACTAGTTGGTTAGAATCGATGAGACGATGATCGAGAACGATGGAAACGGTAAGAATGTGATTTTTGGCGTTCTTGGTAGGCCGAAGTGGGGCCCATTGGGCTTTCGGGCCCATTTGGGTAAAATTGGTAGAAAACGGAAATCTGTTAAATTGCATGATAAGACTGTTAAAATCGTTATGGAAAATAGGCTAAATGGGCCTAGATGACGAAATTGGCTAAGTAGGGCCCATTAGGGGTTTTAGGCCCAATAACTCGATTTCGCTAAAAATGGGCCAGAATCACTGTTTGCACCCATGAATTGTTAGTAATCGTTAATGAACGTGGAAACCCTAATTTGTGGTAAAATTACAAGATTACCCTTATACCATGAAAATGACCGTTTTGCCCCTAGGTAAAAATGACCATTATACCCCTAGGGTTTATGTATGATTTTAATACATGGGATTTTGATAAATATGGTATGTATGATATGCACATGAAATGTATGATATGCACATGATGTAATCATAAATGCATTGGGTTGGGTTTTTATATGGATGAAGGAAGTGAAAAAGGGCTTATGCCCTGCTTATCGAAAAGGGCTTATGCCCCGCTTATAAAAGGCTTATGCCCTGCTTATTGAAAGGGCTTTGGCCCCGATTATTAAAAGAGGCTAGGCCTCCAGTTATATGATAAAGCAGCTATGCTGCCAGTGGAGAGTTTGGCGGGGTGGGTCGAGTTAATCCCCACATGGTGTGTTGGTTGGTACGGGTGGAGAGTAGCGGATGGTGGGTTGAGTAGTCTCCCCAAATGGGTTGCATTCTTCATTGAAATTATATGTGACATTGAAATGGGCCTAAGGGCCATATCGTTTACAGTAAAGGCTTCGGCCCAGTAATATGAAATATGAAAAGGCTTCGCCCAAGATATGAAATATGAAACATGAAAAGGCTTCGCCCAAGATATGAAATATGAAATATGAAAAGGGCTACTACCAAAGTGCATGATTGAGATTGGATTTGGGCTTAGACCCAATAGGTCGTTATTGTCTTGGGCTCTGAAAGGGCTTGTTGCACATCGAGTTTCCAAACTCACCCCCTTCCTTAACCTTGCGGTGAGCCTTGATGTGGGGACTTGGGCCGGAGAGGATTCAGAGTGGCCACGGTGATCATCTTCGTGCTTTTAAATAAGTGTTGGTTTTCATTTAATTTACTTTAATTATTCTTTATTTTGGGGTTGTAATAAGGCCAATTTTAACTTTCCTTTTATTTCTTTTCGAAATTATTTTGATTTTAATAACTTTAAAAATTGGCTAATAATTATCCAAATGGGCTAGACTTAGGACGTGTTTTCAAAATGATACTTGTTTCCAAAATATCTCAACACCACGATTAATCGATTTATCAAAGACGTCCACTTAAACAAATTTAAACTCGATATAACAAAGTGTGGCTATGGTTGTGGGCATGTTTAGGATTGGATCCAATCAAAGAGCTTGGTACTTAGCGACCTTCATGGCTCACCTCCTCTGTCTCGGATACCTACGGTGCCCGGCTTCCATACACTTTGTTAACTCAATAAAATGTATGGTTTTAAAACACAAAAACGGAACGTGGGTTTTCAACTCCAATGTGGCACGTCAGATTCGGCCATAACGTCTGGGCCGGGTTTGGGGTGTTACACCCCCTAACTTTTCAAAAATTACACTTTTACCCCTATGCTCGTAAAATAATTTTTATTAAATTTTCTTATGTTTCGTGACATGCTGAATATTTTTCTCTTCTATGGAAACTTCAAATTCTCACTAATTCACACACTTATGACCAATTTATAATTTTTACAATTTAACCCCTTTTATACGATTTCAACAAAAATCATCTAATAAAACTTGTTTGTCTAATCATAGACATGCATAATCTACCATAATTCATCAAAATACACAATTATTCAACATGGGTCAATTTTTAAAATCAAACTCTAACTCAAAATAATGGTAGAAATGGCTAAATCGAGTTACCAGAATTTCAAAAATACGATGAACATTAAAAACGAGGCTCAAATGCACTTACAATTGAGCTTTGAAAAGCTTGAAACCCTAACCATGGCTTCTTAAAAATTTCGACAGCATGGGGAAGAGAATGAGTAGATTTTTGGGTTTTAAATTTTGTCTTTTATTCCTTAAAACACCCAAATGACCAAAATGCCCCTTTTTACTAAACCTTCAATTTTACCCTTCCATGTCTAATTTTGTCCATACCAAAATATGATGATCTATTTTCCATTTAAATACTTCTAGTTTAAACCCCCATTTCAAACAAGTACTTATATTTTAGAACTCATATTTTGCAATTAATGCAATTTAATCCCAATAATAAAATTGGGCACTTTGTCGATAAAATTACTTAACAAAATTTGCACACAATCACTCAAACATATCATGGACTCTAAAATAATCATAAAATAAATATTTCTACCTTAGATTTGTGGAGTCGTAACAATTGTTTCGACTAGGCCCTATTTCAAGTTGTTACATGTGAATGAGTAGTAAATATACTATGAATAGCTCTTGTGTATATATGTAAGAGTTATAATGTATATATGCGGTTATATGGCTAACTTATGTAGTAAAATTTTGTTAAATATAAGAGTTTTGCATTTTGTGTAGGGGAACTAAGTGTAATAGGAATATTCGGCTTTGGTGGTTAAATGACACTATGTTGGTTTGGACTATTTATACATTCTGTTAAATGGAATTATAAAAGGAAATAATTATTTATGCTTAAAATACTGCATATGAATATAACTATAAATGATTGGATTTAAATGTACAATGATAAAATATTCTGATTAGTTTTGCTAATTCTGTTAATATCATTGAGTTATTTATTCGGTTATACCTTACTAAGCTGAAATAGCTTATCGTGTGAATATTTGTTTCTGTTTTATAGATTTTGGAAAATCAAGTTACAAGCTCGAGGATCGTCTACAAAGCCCATCACACTATCCACTATTTTGGGTACTTTTATAAGTTGAATTAGAAATTATTGCATGTATAAGCTAAAGTATTTTTTGGAAATGTTAATTTGGGGGTTGTATATAAAGCCATGCGAAAATGGCTAAGCAATTATCCTTCAAAATTTTTTGTGTTAAGCTTGATCTTTGCTTACTCTGCCTTATAATTACGTGACATGTTTGCATGAACTTGTGTTAGGTATTGCGTGTGCTGAAATATGGATATTGCCATGTTCCTATTTGGTTTATGCAAATGGGATTGAATGTTCACTAAGTTTGATTGATGACAAATAGTGTATAGATATTTTATGGACAATTGATGTGTTTAAAAGTTATATACTTTATGGTAAGTAAGGTCTCTTCTGCGGGTAAGACAAATATATTTTATGTGTACATTATTTTATTGGTTTGGTTTTGATATTTTGTATGGGATTATATATATATATGAGAATGTCATTTAGATAAATTAATATGTTTGCATGCATATTATGTGTATTTATGAGGTTGTCGTATGGGTTAAATCAACCTTAGTATTAGGTAGTTAAAATTTTAAGTTAGTTGGATATTATAAATGGATATATGTGACTGAGTGTTTGATCATGACATACAGATAGATCCTTATATATCTTGTTATATATATATTTATAGATGTTTGTATTATGATTGGGTTGTAAACATGCATGATTATATTGATTCGTTGAATTTTTTTTGTAAAGCTACGAAATTATGCAATTTAGCTTGTGATAGCTGAATAGCTATAGAATGGAACGAATTTTCTTTGTATATTCCTAAATGTTTGACTTTAGTTTGTGTAATTATATAATTTATGCAAAGTTGATAAAAATTTAGGAATAAAAGCCGCACCAATGATTTAATATGGATGCATAAAATGATCGAACATAATTTAGGTAATTTAGTGGTTTAAGTACAATTATCTTGCCTCATTTATTTTAGGTGTTCAAAATGTTTCGAACTTTGATAGGGATAATTGTATGTAAAGTTTATACTATCGTATGAAATGTTCTCGATTTATTAATGAAGTCAGTATAGACATTTATATTAATAAATATTCGTATAAGTAATTTGTATGGTCAGTAATGTCTCATAACCCTAGTCCAGCGATGGATACGGGTTAGGGGTGTTACATAGTTAGTACTTTTAAGTTGGTTCAATTTGTTACCTACTCCTTGACTTCCTCTTCATCTTAGATTTGGGTGATCTCTCCATCCGGGATTGTAATTATTTGAATAATGATTTCCACCCTTATTCCCTATGTAGTTCACATCCCCGGTAGGATTATTAATGTAATGGAAGAGTGGTTTATCTCCTTCATATATAGATGGTGTACTATTTGAATACTCAATGCGATTAAGTCTGTCCATTGCTTGCTAATATTTGTCATCCTCTTGGACAACCTTTACCGTGGATGATCTCTGGCCATATGCGTGTCATTCAGTTGGCCACTGGTAGGAGTTCATTGCCATATTTTCTATTAATTTGTATGCAACCTCATACGTTCGGTTCATTACGACACCTTTTACGGCTTCATCTAATCTTGAACTTGTGTGGACATCTAACCCATTGTAGAAAATTTGCAGTCATAACTAAATCAACGTCTTAAAACACTCCAATGCTTCATGAAAACTTTCTCCCTCTAATTGTTTGAGCATAAAAATTTCTTTTCTTTGCTAGATGGTCTTGCTAATAGGGAAAAACTTTTGTAGAAATTTTCTTGCAAGTTCATCCCATGTCGTGATAGATCCTGGTGCCTACGAATCTAACAAAGAAAATACGTTATCAATTAATGAAAAGGGGAACAACCAAAGATAAATAGTATCATTAGTGACCCCATTATTTTTGAAAATGTAACAAAGTTGGAGGAACAATTTTAAATGCTGGCTCGGATCTTCTGTCATGGTTCCTTGAAACTGTAAGTTATTCTCGATTATTTGTATCATAGCTAGCTTGATCTTAAAGTTATTGGCTATAATAGTTGGCTTTGTTATACTCCCTTCAATCATATCCAGATTTTGTAGCACATATTTCTTTAGGATCCGTTCGTTATACGCCATATTAATGTTTGTGAGTACCTATGGTGGTAGTAGTGGTGCGTCTTCTAAGTTGTTATTGTTAGCTATGTCAAACAGTGGATTCTCTTGTGCTGGTAAATTACCTGCATCAAGTAGTTGGTTCTGCATTCGCTGTTGCTACTATTACTGTTGCTGCCTATGATTCCTACGTATTACTCTTTCTAGATCTGTGGCTGGCTTTATAGGTGTTCCCCTACTACGATCCATACACTAAACCCATAGAGAAAAGATTAGTAAAAATAAGAAAATAAAATCGTAGTTATAACCTAAAAATTTCACAATTATTCTATTAATATGCAAAAATTAAAATTAAATCAGTGGCGTTCTATCCCTGTCAACGGTGCCAACAACTTGACTGCCTTCAAACGTACCAACTTCTAGAGTAGAAATCCTGCACAAAAATATGAAAAGGCGATGCCCACAAGTATACGAGTCAAGTTCTAATATAGTTACAACAGAGTAGATAGTACTTCGAGGATCATACGTAAGGGAGGCAAGCACTAAATTAATTCTAACCTAAGCATAAATAGATCTAATTAGTACTTTAGATGAATTATATTATGATGAAATAGAAAGAAAAGTTTTTGTTATCTTTATTTATAATAATAAAAGATAGAAAGAAAGAAAGAAATCACTAGAAATCAAATAATAGAATGTATCAATTCTGAATATGGGATGATTAGCTCGCTTCAATAATCATAACCAAATGTTGCTTCAGGTTTTCTTGTTCAATCAAATAGTCTATATCGAGTAGGATCTTTCGATATTCTACTAAAATAATGAGTTGCAAACACTACTTATCTCTCGACCTCATAATCTAGACTAGTTCAAGATTAAGGTGATCACGGATAGGCCATACCGAATTTGGGTTAATTCCCACCTTAATGACTTCCTACGGTTATCACGCCCAGGTTTTAGATTCTTTTTTTCCTGAACAGCTGATCGACTAAGAGAACTGTACAAAATAGTTAATTGGTCTAATTCCCTACAGGAGGATTAATTCTTCAAGGATCTTATAAACAATATGAATTTGATAGAAAGAGTAGACATGAATAATAATTCAAGAGTATAACATTTAGTAAAAGCTTGATTTGTATTCCACGTATTGTAGAATCCTCACAGAGTTTGATCAAATTCACAAATATGATTTCTTCCACCAAAACAAATAACAAAAACTGAAATAAACCTAATGCCTAAGAAGAGAAAAAGTATAAATACTAAATCTAAGGAAAATATTATACAATATGTGTTAATTGAGCCTATTTATAGACTTTAGAGTCTCCGTCGTCCTTTTAGGTCAACTATTGTCCTTGTGCTTAATGTTTGATGTAGCGACATTGAGGGCAGTATACTCCAACTTCAAGGTGTCATTAAAGGTGTGTCGAGACATCCTCAGGCTTTGTCAACAGCAAAGGCAGTCATAAAATCTTCTGTTCTTCTTCTATGTTGCGACATCCAACTCTCTGTGTTGCAACATAACGACTAGTAAGAAGTTAGCACGCCTTCTAATGTCTCCTGCATGGTCACAAAGTATATTATCTCACCTTTAGGCCTCATTCGGCCCCTAAGGTTAATAAAAGACTCAAATTACAAAGTTTATTGAATTTAACTAGAATTACAAAAACATAAATAAAAATTAACAAAAAATGATTGTGCTCAAACTCTTAAAGTGCAAAAACTATTTTAATTTGGCACAATGAATTACGACAGATCTATTGGACCATATTGGTCATTAGAGGTATTATGGTTTTTGGTGTGGCCTCATACCTCATACCCATAATTTTTATTACCATCACTTTTGTTTCACTTTTCATTCTAATTTGAATAGGAATCCTTGTCTACTTATATCTATATTAGAGTCTGCCTATTCTATACACCAAAAAATGCGTTTGGGTGACTACTACTACTTATTCAAATATTCCTCCCTATAATTCCTTAACTGTTCCTATTACAGATGGTTGTATAAATAGAACATTCTTAGTTTGCCTAGTCTATACTCTAAGATGGGCCTTTTTGGGCGAACACTTCTTCATCCGTTGTCTTATAACTATACATCGAATTTAAAGACTTCTACACTCTTCCCACTGTTCTTTGAATTGTCGTACTTAACTTATCCATAAGTTTCATTCCTCCAAAATACACCTGACTAAGGCATTATAAACACGCTCAGAAAGAAACTTATACTTAATCCTATCCTAACCTCAAACACTTAAAACTATCCTCTTAAGCGTTACTCCTATGTACTATATTTTAAACTTTTAGGACTTTGCCCAAGGTTGTGCTCATGAATTTCTGTTTCTTAAATGAATCCATTATTTTACTTATTTAGAACTCAATCCCAAAATTCTTACTTCTAAAACAATATCAAAATACTAGGGCTTCGCCATGTGGAATGTTACAATACAACTTCTGCAGTATGTAGCATCGTTTACAATAACGAAACTCATAACTAAGAAATGAGTAAATGATATCCTCTAATTGGCATTACATGATAGATGAAAAGTAAACATGGAGATAGGTCACTTGTCTTTGTGATAAATGACTTAATTACTATTTGATAGTAATTGACTTTTCTTGAAGGAAGATGTAATGGTTAACATGAGATAATATAGGATAATATTGGGAGAATGGATTTATGTCAATGAGATTAAGAATATCCTATGATGGTAACACACTTATGACAAGTTCATTAGATGAGCTCTGATTGAGTAGCTTTCGTAATGGTATGTAATTGGGAAGAGCTAAGTTAAGATACAATAGGTTGGATCTGGTGCCCTAAGTATAGTATATTCGTTTGCAAACTTGTAATTTTTTCAAACAGATTAACATTCTTTGTATAATTGTCCTCATTTGGTTTTTGCAACCAAAGAAAAATAGAAGCAAATATAGGCTCACTGGTTGTCTAATGTTTAAACTAATGTTGAGCAATATTACATGGTCGGATCATAATATGAAAAGAATTCTTATATTAGTAGAAAAACCTAAACATGTTATTACTCTAATTGGAAATGAGTAAACCAATTGAAATATTAATGTCATCTATCAAGTTCAATTGGGGAAATGCCTTGTCTTGAGCATTGGAGCAGATGACTCCCAAAAGATAGAGACATAGATGTAACTAACTGGACCGATATTATATAAGAAGAATAGATCATGAATTCATTTATGGATTTATTCACTTATGGTGTTTAAAGTGTGGCATACCTAAATCCTGAGTGGATGACGAACTATGTATGTGTGACATTTTTTCTTTGATGTAAGTAAAATCTTGAGTTCAAATAGATAAGTAACCGAAAGCTGGTGTGTTGGATATATGACTTTTGTAGTATGTAATGTCATTCACAATAATTGAAGTCATAGCCCGAGATATAAATAAATGATATCATTTCATTGGCATTACATGGTTGATGAAATGTAAAACGTGGCTACGAGTCGTTCATCTTTTTGATGAATGACTTGTTTACTATCTGATAGTAATTGACTTTTCATGGAGAAAGATATAATGGTTACCATGAGACAAAATAGGATCATATTGGGAGAACAGATTTATCTCAAAGAGATTAAGGATATCCTATAAGGGTAACACACTTATGATAATGTCACTGGATGAGCACAGATCAAGTAGCTTTCCTAATGGCATGTAATTAGGGAGAGTTTAGTAACGATACTATAGTGGAATGACTTTGTTACTAAATTAGTTTATAATTAATAGGATCATAGTGAACCCATTGAATATAGAAATATTAAATATATTTTCTCATAGATTATTTTACAGTTAACTCGTTATGATTTTAACAGAACTAAAATTGGGTTGAGAAAATAATTGTAATGGAAAATTAATTTATTTAAATTAATTTCAAATATTTATTTTGGGAAATAGAAAAATAAGTATCAGCTTAGATCGAATTATACAGTATTGGGTTAAAACTCCAAGTACTTGTAAGTGGACACAATATAAGAGAGGCCCAAAAGTCCCCCATGTTCAAGAGGGGGATGGAAAATCCTAGTTTGTTTAACTGAGGTTGTTGTCCCTTATTCTCCTAGTTAAACTAGGAGTTCATTTTTCTATTCAAAATAGACTTCTACAACTCAAAAAGGGTTTTACCTCTTATCCCTATAAATAGATGGCATCGGTAGGGCTAAAAAAAGCTTTAAGATATCATTACTTTGTCTTAAAATAGTAAGATTTTATTCTCTAAGTATTAAAATTATTTTCTGAAATAACAATTCTACTAGTTTCTATTGAGAAGAGATTTTGCTTTCTCGTTGAAAATAAAGAAAACTATTTTTGGTTCTTTGTTAGATTCGAATCATTCAAGCCCACACTCGAAGCAATAACAAGGATATGTCTAGTTTAAAACACAGGTGTCATTTTCATAAAGTGTTTATTGCTATAAATATCACAAACGGACTTGGTTTTCAAAATTTTTATTTTCCACTTTGAAAGAAAATCATTTTCGAACTAGTTTTTTTTCCAAAAATTGGTATCAGAGGCAGGCTGTGCTATGTTTATAGTATAAAGCAAGATTGAAATTCTCTAACTTCATGTGTTGTTAATTTTGATAAGATGTGGCATTCTTGTAATTGTATGCATGTTTATGGAAATTTATGCAAATGAATGTATGATATTATTTTATTATTATGTATGACAATGTAATTTTTCCAAAGTATTGAATCTTAGAAAATTAAATGTAATTTATTAATTTTCTCAGACATGTATTTTCTAGATTATGGACTATCATATTTACGAAGGGATTAACTTTATTATTTTAGAATAATATATGTGAGCTGGAAATGTTTGACGGAACCTGGAAAACCAAGATGCATCTAGGGCAATCAAGACGATGCAAACCTAACCCAGCCAAACCTATAAGAGGCAAATGGTGGTTTGATAGTAGGAGGCTACTGGTGGCTTGACGATAATGTTTGATAGAAAGGGCCGATGGTGGTGGCGGTCGGTGGTCTGACAGAGACCCATGACAGCCTAGCAGTGGCTGGCAATAGTGACGACACAAAAATGATGATGAAAAGACAACAACAATGAAAATGTGAATCGATACTGTAGCAGCAGTCCATGGTGGCATAATAGAAGACCCAAAGTATGTTTTGGGGTGAATTTTGTAATTTTTTTTTTCTAGAATGAAGTCATGAAAACTTTGGTTGGTCAAGGTCATTTAAATTTTTATGCTTTTATTTATGAGATAAGCATGGTGATATTTATTTGATTGGGAATGTATGTAACATCTCGAATTAGGGCCAAGTCAGAACAGTGGTTTTGAGACCACAAATTCAAAGTAGAAATAATTATTTTATGATTATTATGAGGTCTATGATATGATTGCATGCTTGTGTGAAAATTTCATGAAGAAATTTTGTGAATAAGTGTCCAAATCAACTTTTAGGACTAAATTGCAAAAGTTACAGAGTGTGAGTTCCAGAAGCTTTAAGCATGAAATAGCCATGGATTATTAATTAGAGGCACTTAAATAGCAATTTTTCAATTTTCTATTTTTATGGACAATGATGGACATAGATAGGATAATTTGAAAGAAATGCATTAAAGGGCATTTTGGTCATTTGATTAATAAAAGAATAAAAAGGGAAAAATGAAGCAAAATTTACTCATCTTCTTCAAGTGTGTGCCGAAAATTGGAAGAGCCATAGCTAGGGTTTTTCTTCAACTTTCAAGCTCAATTGTAAGTACACCCTATGTAACACCCTATACTCGTAACCCACACCGGGGAGGAGTACAAGGCATTACCTAACTTGATCTCATACATACGACCAATCTCAAGTCACCGAGACTCGATCCAAACTGAAAACTTTTTCATTATCTACTTTAAACTTCTTATTATGGGCCTACGAGCCCTAAATTGATTATTGAAAATTATTCGAAACCATTTCGGGTCCTTAAACCAACCTCAAGAAATTTTCCTTTAAAATATGGCACACACCCGTGTAGAAGAGTAACACGCCTGTGTGACCATTTCGACTTTGTCATGCTGATGGCCCGTGCGGCTCACATGGTTGAAGCACCTTGCGACACGCCCGTGTTCCACACCTGTGTAGAATTAATTTCTAATTCACACCTACAGGGGTTTTCACACGGCCAGACACATGTCTGTGTCATTGGCTCGTGTCTCTCACATGGCCACAACACACCCATGTCCTAGCCCGTGTGCAAAAACATGGACATTCTATTTCTGACATCAGCATGCTCATGATGTCACACGACCAAGGCACACGTCTGTGTGCTAGGCCGTGCCTTCCACACGTCTGAGACACGTTTGTGTCTTTTCCTGTGTCTTTATTACATGCATACTGACTTGAAATTTTTACGTGCAGGGGACACATGGCCGAACTACACACCCATGGGGCAGACCTTGTGTCATACATGACCCACACATATGCTCATGTGCCTACCCGTGTGGACAATATAAGGCTATTTACCAAGCCTCATTGCCACCCTTACCTACCTATTTTCATACAAATGCCGACCAGTACCAAAACAAGCAAAATTTCTATAATCCAATCAACCACATTATACTTTTATTCAACCACGATAATGCATTTTTTATAAATTCAAAAAGAAAGTTAGCCATCATTCAAAGCTTACTACAAATTGAAGGGTTTCCAACCCTAAGCCAACACATTTGGCCAATTCTCAAAGACACAAAATAATAAAGTCTAAGTCCTATACATGCCATATTCAAAAATATAAATCCAACTATACCGAAAGCTTCGGTCGATAGTGTGATCGATATCCCTAACTTTTGGTGATCCTTGAGCTAGTTAGATGGCACTGAAAGGAAATGGAAAGGAAATGGAGTAAGTATAAAGCTTAGTAAGTTGCGTATAAATAAGTATACAACAATAATTTATCCATAATCAACATGCTCATAACACCAAAGTAGGCATAAGTGTAACTTACTCATTACCAGCCATACAAGTCACATATTATATATATACTGAGCTCATATCTCATACGTACCAATTAGGTACCTATACCATTCACAACACGGTTATACTTTCCTCATTTGCTTAAGAACATAACGTTCACCATTGAACCATTGGGAACACTACCGGATATTCATTAAGCCTTAAACGTAGGTAAGGTGTCGATGCCATGTCCCAGACATGGTCTTACACTGGCTTACATCTCAAGTTGATGCCATGTCCCAGACATGGTCTTACACTGACTATCATCTCGTAGCCGATGCATGTCCCAGACATGTCTTACACTGGCTTACGTGTCGTGGCTTTCCTCTCTGGGCCGATGCATGTCCCAGACATGTCTTACACTAGCTCTCGTCTCAATGCCGATGCCATATCCCAGACATGGTCTTACACTGGCTCTCATAATGTGCCAGATGCATGTCCTAGACATGTCTTACACTAGCCAACATCAACCCATATGTCACGGTATAAATATCCAATTTATTTCGTAGGTGCAAACAGGAACTCTACTATCTCTATTATCATCATACCATCTAAATTTCACAATCAAGAAATTTTTGCCATATTAATTCAAATACAATTCATCACATACATTAGTAATGTAGTTGTATTATTTACATACAACTTACCTCGGATTACAAAATGTGGCGACTAGTTGGTTTAGTCGATTTGCTTGGTTTTCCCTCAGTCTAGGTTCGGATTCGGAAATTCTTGATCTAAAATAGCAAAACGCACTCGTTTAATCACTAAATAATTCACATCTTTGGTAAAGTGATCGTTTTGCCCCTAAACTTTGGCAAAATAACCATTTTACCCCTATGCTCAAAAATCAATTTTTATCGAATTTCTTCACATCTTAAGCTTAGCTGAACGCTTTTTGCTCTTACTGCAGCCCCACATTCTCTTTATTTCACACATTTATCAATTATTTTACAACTTGTGCAAAGTAGTCCCTTTAGGTGTTTTCATGGTAACACCTTTCACAAAAGTTGTCTATTACACAACTAAGACTCATATTCTTCCATAAAATTTCAAAAAAAAAAAACCCTAAATGCTCTCATGGAAAAACCCTAGACGTTCAACCATTTTTCAAGATATACCTCTCATTTGAAAGCCCATGCTCCATGGGTCTCAAAAATACAAAAATCATCAGCAAAGGACATGGAAATCACTTACTTGTGAGTGCTTCAAGTTGCTAAAAATTTTAAGCTCTCAAACCCTCCTTTAATGGAAAATTTTCGATGGAGAAAAGAGATGAGAAAGGGATGATATCATCCTTCTTTTATTTATTTCTATTTTAGTCAAAATTGGTCACCTAACCCAACAAATTTTGAAAATTTTGACCATATATGACTCTATGGTCTGCCACTCTATTTCTAGGGGTCCAATTGCCCTTTAAAATCCCACAATTTTTCTTTTCTAATAAAATAACACCTTTAGCTATCAAGATAGAACTTTTGCACTTTATGCGATTTACTCCTTTTTCGCAATGGGGCCCATAAACGTCAAAATTAACTCACCAAATTTTTCATGTACTAATATAAACAAGCTATGACTCAAAAATAATAATAAAATAAATTTTCTGAC
Source organism: Gossypium arboreum (assembly GCF_025698485.1). Classification (NCBI taxonomy): domain Eukaryota; kingdom Viridiplantae; phylum Streptophyta; class Magnoliopsida; order Malvales; family Malvaceae; genus Gossypium; species Gossypium arboreum. Next base: position 20,293,092 of record NC_069078.1, on the reverse strand, counting down.
TTTGAATTTGTGGTCTTGAGACCACTATTCATACTAGCCCCAAAATTGGGCTGTTACATTTCTCCCCTTTGGGATTTTGGTCCTCGAAAATCTTACCGGTGAATAAGTTCGGGTACTGATCTCTCTTAGTCTCCTCGGGTTCCCATGTGGCTTTCTCGACTCCATGTCTACACCACAAAGCTTTCACAAGTGCAATACTTTTATTTCTCAATTATTTGACTTCCCGAGCTAAGACCTTAACCAGCTCTTTACAATAAGTCATGTCCGGATGAATCTCAAACTTTGGCGGCATAATCACATGCGAAGGGTCTAATCTATATCGACGTAGCATGCACACATGAAACACATCATGAATCTTTTCCAATGCTAGTGGAAAATCTAAACGGTAGGCAACCAGTCCTACTCTCTCAATAACCTCATAAGGCCCTATAAAATGAGGACTCAGCTTGCATTTTCTACCAAATCTGAGGACTTTCCTCCACGGGGAAACTTTTAAAAAAACCTTATCACCGACTTGAAATTCAATTTCCTTTCATTTCAAATCCGCATAGGATTTCTGTCTATCCGAGGCGGCCTTTAAACAGTCATGAATTACTTTAACTTTCTCTTCAGTCTCTCTGACTAAATTGACCCCGTGAACCTGACTCTCTCTGAGCTCAGTCCAATATAAGGGCGTTCGAAACTTTCGCCCATACAAAGCCTCATAAGGTGTCATTTTTAGACTTGTCTGATAACTGTTATTATTGGCAAATTCAACCTACCATAGATACTTTTCCCAACTACCTTGGAACTCAAGGACACAACACCGTAACATGTCCTCTAATATCTGAATTACTCTCTCTGACTGACCGTCGGTTTGCGGATGAAAAGCTGTGCTAAAACTCAACTTTGTTCCCAATGCCTCTTGTAACTTTTACCAAAACCTCAAGGTAAATCATGGGTCTCTGTCTGAAATAATCGATACGGGCACCCCGTGTAGTCTCACAATCTGGAAAATGTACAAGTCAGCTAATCTCTCAAGGGATTAGTTGATACGCACAGGTATGAAGTGTGCCGACTTTGTTAGCCTATCCAAAACAACCCAAACAGCACCCCCTTTTGTCAGGGTTACCGACAAACCCGTCACTAAATCCATTATGATCCGATCTCACTTCTACTTGGGGACCTTGATAGGCCGAAGTAGACCCGAAGGTACCTGGTGTTCAGCCTTCACTTGCTAACACACTAGGCACTTAGACACAAACTCTGAAATGTCTCTTTTCATACCAGACCACCAGTACATTTTCTTAAGGTCATTGTACATTTTTACACTACCGGGTGGACGGACAAACAACAACTATGTGCCTCTTTTAGAATCTTCTAAATAAGCTCATTATTTTTGGGTACACAAACTCTGCCTTTGAACATTATACATCCATCGGCACCAATACGAAAATTTGATTCGATTCCCGACTCACACTAAGTTCTCTTAGCTTGCAATTTCTCATCACCTTTTTGAGCTTCACAGATCTCTTGAAGAAACATCGATCTAGCTCCTAACTCTGCTAGAACCAAACCATCATCAGATAAGGCCATACTGACAATCATTGCTCTCAGTGTAAATAATGATTTTCTACTCAATGCATCGGCAACCACGTTCGTTTTTCCCGAGTGGTAGTCGATAATCAACTCGTAATCCTTTATTAGCTCTAACCATCATCGTTGCCTTAGGTTCAACTACTTTTGAGTCATCAAGTACTTAAGGCTCTTGCGATTAGTGAACACCTGGCACTTTTTGCCATAAAGATGGTGTCTCTAAATTTTCAATGCGAATACTATGGCAGCCAACTCTAAATCGTGCGTAGGGTAATTTTTCTCTTGTGGCTTTAACTGTCTTGAAGCGTAAGCTATGACCTTACCTTCTTAGATAAGCACGCACCCCAAACCATTCAACTAGGTGTCGTTATATTCCACAAACTTTTTTCCCAACTCCGGTTGCACTAACACTAGGGCTTCGGTGAATAAAACCTTTAGTTTCTTAAAACTCTGTTGGCACTTTTCTGTCCATTCAAACTTGACATCCTTTTGCAGCAGCCTTGTCATCAGCATAGCTATCATAGAGAATCTGTTTACAAACTATCTAAAATATCTGGCTAAACCCAAAAAGCTTCGAACCTCAGTCACATTCCTCGCAGTTTCCACTCCACAATGGCCTAGATCTTGCTTGGTTCAACTCTAATCCCATCCCCTGACACAACGTGCCCTAAAAATTTGACCTTTTTAAGCCAAAATTCACTCTCACTGAACTTGGCGTAAAGTTGCTTATCTCTTAAAGTCTGTAACACTATTCTCAAATGCTCCGCGTGTTCATTCTCATCTTGCGAGTAAATCAGTATGTCATTAATAAAAACCACCACGAACGTCCAAATACGGCCAAAAAATGTGGTTCATCAAATCCATAAACACCGTTGGGGCATTAGTCAAACCAAAGGGTATGACTAAGAACTCATAATGCCCATATCTTGTCCGAAAAGTAGTCTTCGATACATCTTGCTCTTTAACTCTCAACTGATAATGACCAGACCTCAAGTCTATCTTAGAGAACACCATGGCTCTCTTCAACTAATCTAATAAATCATCTATCCTTGGCAAAGGATACTTGTTCTTTACAGTTACCTTATTGAGTTGTCTATAGTCGATACATAACCTCATCGACCCGTCTTTCTTTCTCACAAACAACACTGGTGCGCCCCACGATGAATAACTAGGTCTCGTAAAACCTTTATCTGTTAACTCTTGTAGCTGTACTTTCAACTCTTTCAACTCTGTTGGGACCATTCTATACGAAGCAATAGAAATGGGTGTCGTAGTGGGGACTAACTCAATTTCGAATTCTATTTCCCTCACCGGAGGCAATCCGGGTAATTCTTCCAGAAACACGTCTGTAAACTCACAAACCACTAGTACCGATTCAATCTTCAGTTTAGACACTAGAGTATTCAACATATAAGCTAGATAAGGCTCGTATCCTTTCCTCAAATATTTCTCAGTAGCCAAAGATGATAGTACTACAGACAGATTATCTGACTCATCTGGTCGAACTTGAAGAATATTACCGTCTTCACGTTCCAGCTCAATAACTTTTCTCCCATAATCCACTAAAACACTATGAGAAGTCAATCAATCCAACCTAAGGATTACATCAAATGGAAATATCATCAAGTTAACCGGAAAACATTGACCTTTGATTTTCAAAGGACAATTCCTACACACTTGATCCACTAGTACATGCCTGCCTAAGGGATTGGAAACTTTTATTAAAAACTCAGTGGACTCCACTAGCAAACTCATACGAGGTATCAGTTCTATACAAATATAAGAGTGGGTAGATCTCGGGTCAACTAAAGCAACAACAGATATTTCATGGATAGAAAAACTACCCGAGATCACATTAGGAGACTCTGCCTTTTCGCGAGCACGAATAGCATAGGTCCTTGTAGGCGCTCTGCCCTCGGACCTCACTGCAGTATCCTTTGCCACACCCCTACTGCTAGCCCTACTCTCGGGGTTTGTTTGCGGTCTACCCCTCAATAGAACACTACTTGGCTTCACTTCTTTCTTCTTTTCTCTCTCTTACATCTCAAGACAATCACAGATAAAGTGGTCTAGCGATCCACACTTGAAGCAGTCCCTCTCATTTCCTCGGCACTCACCAAAATGACCCCTACCATATTGCGAGCAGTTTGGCCTATTTGGCTGAGTGCTACCAACACTTGTGACCTAAGTGGTCTGGGCTCTAGAAGTTGTGTTTTTTCAGTTCTTGTTCCTATTCGAATACCCCACTGAAGCACTTGATCGGGTAGTGAACTCTCTTGATCTTTTGGATAAGGACTGATGTGATTTCCCCATCTGTCTCTTCTTTGCATTCTGTGACTCAAAATCTACTTTCTACCTTTCTCTAATCAACTCTTCAGCCTTAGTGGCTCTTTCAACGAGGGCTACAAATTCCCGGAGCTCTAAGATGCCAACAAACACTCGGATATCTTCATTGAGGCCATCCTTAAACCTCTTATACATGGTGGCTTTTGTAGACATGCACTCCTGCACATACTTGCTAAGCCTCACAAGCTCACGTTCATATTCTGTCATTGACATTCGGCCTTGCTTTTGCTCTAGAAGTTCTTTCCTCTTTTGGTCTATGAATCTTTGGCTAATATAATTTTTCCGGAATTCCTCTTGGAAGAATTTCGATGTGATCCTTTCTCTCGGTACGACGAACACGAGAGTGCTCCACCACTAATAAGCTAAATCTCGTAGAAGCGACACTGTGTATTTCACGCACTCTTCAAGTGTGCATGGCAGTTTATTAAATACCCTAATGGTATTTTCTAGCCGAAACTCTGCTCTCTCTGGGTCATTATCTATGCTAGCCCAGAATTCCTCAGCCCCTTATTTTCAGATCTTGTCTACCGGAGGCTTCTCTCTTCTAAACATGTCCTCACCTTACAGATCTACTGGGGCATACTAAGGAATCGGAGGAGGTGGGGGAGGTGAAATGTTTGGGTTTGTACGAACGAACTCCGTATACTAAGAGTCCATCATCTAGAGGTAGGCTTCTCTATCCCATCCGCCTTGACCCATAATTACGGGCTCACTGTCTACGGGTGCAGTCCCTTTCAGTGGGAGCCGGCTGTAACACCCCGAACCCGAGACCGTTGCCGGTGTCGGACACGAGGGGTTAACAAGCCAAAACCACTTATAGCAACGACCAACTTGACATTCCCAGGCAAGCTGGAAAACTGCATCACTGTTTCCTTAAAAAGCATATCTCGAGTTACAGAACTCGGAAACTGATTCCGTAAATTTTCCCTGAATTTAGACTCATATATCCATCCCTGGATTTTTTTTGAGAATTTTTGGTCGGGCCAATTGGTACATTTTATTAGTTAAAGTCACCCATGTTATAGGGGTCGACTACACTGACCTTCCCGCGTTACAACTTGAATATCTCTCTGTACAGGGTTTCAATACTGATGCCGTTTGTTTCTAATGAAACTAGACTGAATAAGGAATCTGGAAATATAAGGCATGACTTCTAATTCATTCTGGATAATTTATGGTAAATTTTCAAAGTCGCGACAGGGGACCCAGAAACCGTTCTGGCCCTGTCTCACGAGAACTTTAATATCTCTCAGTATACTGTTCATATGATCATTTCGTTACTTTCATGTGAAAATAGACTTGTCAAGGTTCGATCACATAATTTATTCACTATTTAACACCATTCCTACAATTTTTGGTGATTTTTCACATCCACGTCACTGCAGCTGGCAGCCTCTATTTTTAAGGTAGGCTTTACCTATATTGTAGTTCCCATGGACCAACTATAGTCTAGTCATACTTAGGTCCACATATGATCATATTTAGCCATTCCAATGGCTGATCATGTGACCAACACTCTCATTCCAAACCATAATCACATCATGAAACCAAATATAATTACAAACCACATATGGTCAAATTCCATACTCCACTTTTACGAACCATTTTCGCATGGCCGCACACATATACATCACAAAGTACTTAAAAACAACCGAGAGTGGTCCTATACATGCCATATCCAAAACTCAACTAAAGGAGTACCAAAAAGGGCTTTGATAGTGTGGTTGACTTCAACTTCTATGATCCCGAATCCGATCGCTAACGAGCAAAATCTATAAACAGAGAAACAAAGAAACGGAGTAAGCAATTTATGCTTAGTAAGTTTTGAGCCATAATATACACACAACCAAAGCATAGCATTCAAGTAGCTAAACAATAATTCATATGCACAATTTCTCAAAGACATGCTTACTTCACAATCCCAACTCTTATATTCATACACAAATAACGGCCTAGTTAATGCCGATAGCTCATTTATCATTAGAGCGAATATTCATACAAGACTTACTCATAGTGTGTGAAGCACACACAAAACATACCTTGTTGTTGGGAATTTCACAAGTGCATTAACTGAAAATTTTCCAGCAAGTTCAAAGTTCTCGAATCACATACCTTCGAGTTTATCCGGATATAGCTACTGCTCAAACGCCTTGGGACATAGCCCGGTTATGGTAACCCGCACAAAGGCCTTCGGACTTAACCCGGATATCACAATTTGCACAATTGCCTTGGGCTTAGCCCGATATCATAACTCGCCTAATTGCCTTCGGGCTTAGCCCGATATCATAACTCGACAATTGCCTTCGGCTTAGCCCGATATCACTCGAACATTCATACACTTCTTTGTTTCAATTTCATAACACAACTTTTATGCACAATTCACTTAGCAAAATATCATTTCGGCTCAATGGCCACATACAAAGGCACAATTTCGATTGCTTATTACTTCATTCAATCGAATCAAAATCTAAGTTTCGATACTCGAAAACTTACCTCGGCGTGGTCGAACGATTTGACGGCTAATCGACGACTTTTTCCTTCCCTTATCGGATTTAGCTCCCTTTGCTCTTGAGCTTAATTTAACAAATAAATTGGTTTTATCATTTGAGCATCGAAGAGGAATTCAAGATACCTAGCCAATATATATGCTCATTAGGCATCAAAGTCGCATATGTACGAAATCACGAATCGAACTCAACACATTAGTTAATATTCCTCTTAGCCAATTTTCTAAGCCAAGAATAGGCATCAATATGCTTGCCTCTAACCGAATGCATGCACACCAATTTCCCTCATGTGGCCGAATATGCATGTCGGCCAATTATGCACTTAATACCACACAAAAACAGCATGCATTTTACTAACTAACGATTACATATTGTAGCTCAATACACATCTCTCATGTACTTCATAACCGAAACATCATCACAAGCAAATATATACCTTGAAATAGTATATATGTCATGCCAATACATCATGTGCAAACATGTATACACATATAGGTGCAAGGTCAATCTCAAGGGGTTCATACCCATCCAAACACAAATTTTACCAATCAAGTAACAAGCATAAATCATGCTCATGAATGCACCATGGTCGAATACATCACAACCATACTCTTTCAACTTCGGTCATGGTTAAACAAAGAATTCAATGTCCTACTCAAGAATACTAAAAGAAATTTCAAGAGTAGTCAATCCATCATTACATGCATCATCAACAAGCTTCACATTTAGCATGCAATGGCTTTAATACAATATCAACCTTGGCCAAATACCATTTTTCATGGCATAGCAAGGATTTGAACCATGGCTAACATGCACATCAAGTTAGCAACCAAAACAAGCATGAATCTCATGACACAACCTCAACATACCTTAATCTTGATGCAAGTATAGCCAAATCTCCTTCTAGATCTCTTCTAAACTAAAAATGGAGCAAAATTTCCTTCCTTCTTAGAATTTTCAGCCCAAAGAAAATGAGAATGGATGAACCAAATTTTTTCTTTTCCTTTCTCTCAACTCACGGCCAAGGGGGGAAGCATGGATGAGACCATTTTTTTCTTTCTTTGTCCATGCTCTTTATTTTATTATTTCACCCTAATGCACCAACAAAACATGTTTCATGACATGTTTTGCCCATCCACTCTTGCCATGGCCGGCCACTTCATGTTAGGGGGGGAAATTGACATGCAAATCCCTTATTTTTGCATGCATGTTCAACTAGTCATCACACCTTTCCCCATCATACTTTCAAAGTTTACTACTAGGTCCTTTCTAATGAAATTCACATTTATAACTCTAAATCGAAACATCAAAATGTCACACATGAATTAACACATATTATAGGCATCAAAATAAATTATAAATTATTTTTATGCCTCGGTTTTGTGGTCCCCAAAACCACCTCCCGACTAGGGTCAATTTTGGGCTGTCACACCGGCGGATTACTTTCCACGTCATTTGCCATGATTCTATTAGGGTCTATTCACTATATGAAAACATAATTTATAATCATCAGAAATTGTCACACTATCAGTATACAGTTATGGCATGTATAGCTAGACTCGTACTCTATCTAGGTTAGTCCTGGAACTGACTAAACCATAGCTCTAATACCATTAAATGTAACACCCTATACCGGTAATCCACATCGAGGAGGAGTACAAGGCATTACCTAACTTGATCTCATGCATACGACCAATCTTAAGTCACCGAGACTCAATCCAAACTTAAAACTTTTTCAACATCTACTTTACACTTTTTATTATGGGCCTATGAGCGCCAAATTGATCATTGAAAACTATTCGGAACCATTCCGGGTCCTTAAACCAACATAAGAAATTCGCCTTAAAATAGGGCACACACCTGTATGGAAGAGTAACACGCCCGTGTGACCATTTCGACTTTGTCATGTTGATGGCCCGTGTAGTTCACACGGCCTAAGCACCCTGGGACACGCCCATGTCCCACACCAGTGTAGAATTAATTTCTAATTCACACCTAAATGGGTTTTCACATGGCCAAACACACGCCTGTGTCATTGGCTCGTGTCTCTCGCACGGCCACAACACGCCTGTGTCCTAGCCAATATACAAAAACATGGGCACTCTGTTTCTAACGTCAGCACGCCCATGATGTCACATGGCCAAGGCACACGCCCGTGTACTAGGCCGTGCCCTCTACACGTCTGAGACACACGGTCGTGTCTCTGTCCATTTGTTTATTTCCATGCATACTGACTTGAATTTTTTACGTTTAGAGGACACACGGCCAAACTACATGGCCATGGGGCAGACTGTGTGTCACATATAGCCTAGACACACGCCTATGTGCCTGCCCGTGTGGACAATATAAGGCTATTTACTAAGCCTTATTACCACCCTTACCTACCTATTTTCATACAAATGCCAACTAATACAAAAATGAGAAAAATTTCTATATTCCAATCAACCACATTAGACATTTATTCAACCATGATATTGCATCTTTTATAAATTCAAAATGAATGTTAGCCATCATTCAAAGCTTACTACAAATTGAAGGGTTTCCAACCCCAAGCCAACACATTTGGCCAATTCTCAAAGACACAAAATAATAAAGTCTAAGTCCTATACATTCCATATTCAAAAATATAAATCCAACTATACAGAAAGCTTCGGTCGATAGTGTGATCGATATATCTGACTTTTGGTGATCCTTGAACTAGTTAGATGGCACTAAAAGGAAATGGAAAAGAAAGGTAGCAAGCATGAAGCTTAGTAAGTTGCATATAAATAAGTATACAACAGCAATTTATCCATAATGAACATGTTCATAACACCAAAGTAGGCATAAGTGTAACTTAGTCATTACCATCCATATAAGTCACCTATTTTATATATACTGAGCTCATATCTCATATGTACCAATTAGGTACCTATACCATTCACAACACGGTTATACTTTCCTCATTTGCTTAAGAACATAACGTTCACCATTGAACCATTTGGAACACTACCGGATATTCATTAAGCCTGAAAAGTGGGTAAGGTGTCGATGCCATGTCCCAAACATGGCCTTACACTGGCTTACATGTCAAGTCAATGCCATGTCCCGAACATGGTCTTATACTGACTATCATCTCGTAGCTGATGCATGTCCCAGACAAGTCTTACACTAGCTTACGTCTCAAGGCCAATGCATGTCCCAAACATGTCTTACACTTGCTCTCGTCTCAATGCTGATTCCTTGTCCAAGACATGGTCTTACACTGGCCCTCATAATGTGGCTGATGCATGTCCCAGACATGTCTTACACTAGCCAACAACAACCCATATGTCACGGCATGAATATTCGATTTATTTCCTAGGTTCAAATAGGAACTCTACTATTTCTATTATCATCATACCATCTCAATTTCTCAATCAAGCAATTTATGCTATATTAATTCAAATACAATTCAACACATACATTAGTAACGTAGTTGTATTATTTACATACAACTTATCTTGGATTACAAAATGTGGCAACTAGTTGGTTTGCTCAATTTGCTTGCCTTTCCCACAGTCTAGGTTCGAATTTGGCAATTCTTGATATAAAATAGAAAAATGCACTCATTTAATCACTAAATAAAATTAAGCAATTAAAAAAATTCACATCTTCGGTAAAATAATCATTTCGCCCCTAAACTTTGGTAAAATGACCATTTTACCCCTATGCTCGAAAATTGATTTTTATTGAATTTCTTCACATATTAAGTTTAGTTGAACTCTTTTTACTCTTATAGAAGCCCCAAATTCTCTCTATTTCACACATTTATAAATTGTTTTACAACTTGTGCAAAATAGTCCCTTTAGGTGTTTTCATGGTAACACCTTTCACAAAAGTTGTCTGTTACACAACTAAGACTCATATTATTCCATAAAATTTTAAAAAACACCCTAAATTATCTCATGGAAAAGCCCTATACCTTCAACTATTTTGCGGGATATACCCCTCATTTGAAAGCTCATGCTTCAAGGGTCTTAAAAACACAAAAATTATCAACAAAGGACATGGAAATCACTTACTTGTGAGTGCTTCAAGTTGCTAAAAATTTTAAGCTCTCAAACCACCTTTTAATGGAAAATTTTTGGTGGAAAAAAGAGATGAGAAAGGGATGATATCATCCTTCTTTTATTTATTTCTATTTTAGTCAAAATTGGTCACCCAACCCAACAAAATTTTGAAAATTTTGACAACATTTGACCCCTATGGCCGGCCACTCTATTTCTAAGGGTCTAATTGCCCTTTAAAATCCCCTAAGTTTTCTTCTCTAATAAAATAACACCTTTATCTATCAAAATAGAACTTTTTCACTTTATGCGATTTAGTCCTTCTTCGCAATTGGGCTCATAAACGTCCAAATTAACTCACAAAATTTTTCATGTACTAATATAAACATTCTATGACTCCAAACTAATAATAAAATAATTTCTCTAACTTTGGATTTGTGGTCCTGAGACCACTATTTTGACTAGCCCCAAGATCATGCTGTTACACTCTAGACCTATTTTTAATGTTCTTTATGTTTTTAAGATCCTTGAAACATGGTCTACCTATTTCTATCCTTATTTTGAGTTAGATTTCATGTTTAAAAATTGGCCCATGTTGTGACATGCATGTATTTTGATGTTTAATAGGGGAATATGAAAGTTTGATGTACGGTAAACATCTTTTACTAAGTGGTTTTTCATAATACACCTAAAAAGGACTTATTTGTAAAGTTTGGAAACTGAGTAGTAAGATGTATGATTTGATGAGAAATATGGGCTATTATGAGCTTGTTATAAGTTCGGCTAGGTTGGGTAGCAAAGAAAATGTGTACATTTCATTTTACGAGCCTAGGGACTAATTTGTAATTATGTGAAAATTTATGGGCAAAATTATTGTAACACCTGCACAGAGACCGCTGTTTGAGTCGGACACGAGGGTTTGCGACTTAAATCACTTGCTTTCACAGTCCATTTTAAATATTTCCAGGCAGTTGGCTAACTGCGTCACTGTCACTTTAAAAATCATATCTTGAGTTCCAAAACTCGAAAATCAGTTTCGTAAATTTTTTTTCCTGAAACTAGGCTAATATGCTCATCTACAGATTTTTTTCTAGGATTTTTGGTCGGGCCAATTAGTACAGTTTATTAGTTAAAGTCTCCCCTGTTACATGGTGCGACTACACTGACCTTCATGCATTACGATTCGGATATCTCCCTGTACAGGGCTTCAATACTGATGCCGTTTATTTATATAGAAACTAGACTCAAAAAGGAATCTATACATATATGGCATGACTTCTAAATATCTCTGGTTAATTTATAATGAATTTCCAAAGTCGGAACAGGGACTCCAGAAACAGTTCTGGTCCTGTCTCACGAAGACTTAAATATCTCTTAACATACTGTCCATATGATCGTTTCGTTACTTTCCTATGAAAATAGACTCGTCAAGGTTCGTTTAAATAATTTATTCACTATTTAATTCCATTCCTACTATTTTTAGAGATTTTTCACATTCACATCACTGCTGCTGCCGGCATCAATTTTTTTAAGGTAAACTTTACCTATTCATGATCCTCCATGGATCAACTAGAGTTTGTCATACATATACCAAAAGTGATCATGAATAACCATTCCCATGACTAACCGTTACCAACATTTCCATACCTCTCGACGGACGACATACAAAATGATTATAATGCTATGATCAAAGTATACTTAAAGCCATTTTCGCATGGCTTATATACATTAACCAAAATATCCTCCCGCTACTAGTCTATTCTATACATGCCATAAGATAATCCAAAACATAGCAGTACCAAACAGTGGATAGTGATAGTGTGACTAGTTACTGATGATCCCCGAGCCTGTAGCTTCCAAATGAGATCTATAAAACAGAGGAAACAAAGTAAACGGAGTAAGCATTACAATGCTTAGTAAGTTTTAAGCAGTGTCAACAGATAATGACCAAATTATAACATAGTTGTTCGTATTTTTATTTCACTCTTCCTTCGCCATACCATCCCTTTACCGAATATGCACATCTCATCATATATAATAGGCAGATAAATTCTCACTTGATAGTGATCTCTTGTAAACATAGGTACATTACATATTTTCACCTAACTTTCCACATCGACCAAATGCACAATAATCATAGAACAGTCTTATTACTTTACTCACATATGCATCATATAACGACCTTGTGATTTAGTCCAAATCAAGCTTAAATATAATCTCAAAATACATACCTGACCAACTTAACGCATTGAATGTATTTATTACCAATTGTTTCTGTGAAGTCGTATAATCTTACGCTTTACTCGAATCTTCAGTGAAACCTTTAGTTCGGGGCTTACCCGGACAAAATCTCCACCCGTGGTCATCGGGTCTTACCCGGACATAATCTCCACACGTAGTCATCGGGTGTTTAGAGCTCGGATATAGTACGAGCATGGAGCCTACGGACATTAATCAGGATAATATTCTCGCATAAAGCCTGCGGGGTTTTAACCCGGATATAGTACTGACACAAATGCCCTTCGGGACTTATCACATTTATACACTTTCACATCCATCACATTGGCCACTCGGCCTTATCACATATATACACTTTCACATTCATCGCATTGGCCATTCGGCCTTATCACATATATGCACTTTCACATTCATCACATGGGCCATTAGGCCTTGTCACATATATACACTTTCACATTCATCACATCGGCCATTAGGCCTTATCTCATATATGCACTTTCACATTCATCACATTGGCCATTCGGCCTTATCACATATATACACTTTCACATTCATCACATCGGCCATTAGGCCTTGTAACATATATACACTTTCACATTCATCACATCGGCCATTAGGCCTTATCACATATATACACTTTCACATTCATCACATCGGCCATTAGGCCTTATCACATATATACACTTTCACATTCATCACATCGGCCATTAGGCCTTCTCACATATATACACTTTCACATTCATCACATCGGCCATTAGGCCTTGTCACATATATACTCTTTCACATTCATCACATCGGCCATTAGGCCTTGTCACATATATACACTTTCACATTCATCACATCGGCCATTAGACCTTATCACATATATGCACTTTCACATTCATCACATTGGCCATTCGGCCTTATCACATATATATATCTCATACCTATTTCATATTTTTCTTGTACATCAATTTCAACAATAGCTTATAAGCAACTCAAATAGTTTCATCAAAGTTTACAACAAAATCACATATTCACTACAAGCAGATTTCCTGAGCAACAGTCACTAAATTGTTTATAACTGGAGCTACAAAACTCAAAATCAATTGCCGTTAATTTTCCCCGAATGTAGACTCATGCATCTTTCATCCATAAAAGTTTCAGAATTTTAGGTGTGGCCAATCAATACCAGATTTTTCTTAAAGTTTTCGCCTGTTTCATTGTTCGACTAATCTGACCACTCCTCACTACGAATCAGATTTCTCATTGTAGAGAATTAAAAATGTGTTATATTCAATTTCATTTGAAACTAGACTCATTAAGGAGTCTAAGCATATAAATTTTACCTTATAACCATTTTTGTGCAAATTATAACGATTTTCTAAAAACAGAACAGGAGATTTTGAGTCATTTCGACACCGTCTCACACAACTTTAAATATCTCTTTATAGGAAATTTCTTTGCTCACACGGCCTCTTTTATAAGGAACTAGACTAATTAAGATTTGATTACATATTTTATTCAGCCTATAATTCCACACCAACAATTTATGGTGATTTTCTAAAATCACGTTACTGTTGTTGTCCTAAGCAAATTATTACAATTTGCTCTTAAATTTCCAAGTCCAAACACTTATGAACTTACCATTTGAGTTTAAAACATATCATGGCCACATCATATCTTATTAAATCAACTCATTATGTTCTATTATGATTGAATTTACTCAACGTTTAATCACTTAAAACTTACCTCGAAAGTGGTCGACGACTAGATATCCACGGCTATTCGTTTACTTCCTCTTTTCCCCTATCCGACTTTGATCCTCTTTCCTCTTAAGCTTAAGTAAAACAATAGATTTGCTTAAGTACTTAACTAATATTATTCACTTAACAATCATATTTGGCAATCACATATCATTTAATCTATATCTAAAACAATAGATTTCAATATGTATCATATTTATGGTCAAACATAGTAAGAAAACTAAATAGGCTTTACTAGCCACACTTAGTTCTATTATAACATAACTCCACTTACTTATATGCACATTCGGCACAAGCAAACTTCATTTCAATTTTGCCACTCTTGAACTTATCCATAATATCCTAAGTTCATTTAGTAGCTAGGCAACAATTATACAAATCAACAAGCATTTAACAACAATGTACTTAACCAATCCTTCAAGCATACATTCGGCAATATATATATATATATATGTTAATGACAAAAACACTTAGGCCAATTCTAAAACTTCCTTAAATCTTCATGCTTACATGCCATAACCGTATGGTTCTTATCACACTTGGACCACAAAATGCATAAATTTCCCAAATTCTAATTACTATCATAAGCTCAATTTAGCACTCATTTAGCACTTCAACATAGCCGATTGTCATTAAGCAATTAAGCCACAACTATTCAATTTTTACCAAGCTCAATTCATCTATAATCAACCTTCAATACACTAAAGCAACAAAAACAACATCAAAAAAAATACAAACATCCATGACCGAATGTCATCTTCATAAATTTACAAAAACATTTGCCATGAGCTAGCTTCTATACTTGATGACCACTCCAAATATACAAAGATTTTCAATGAAAGAGCATTAACATACCTTAATCCCTTAAAGGTGACCAAATGCCTTAACTTCAATTTCTCCTTTTCTCTTTAGGTACGGCAATGGAGAAGAGAAAGATGAACCAACTTTGTTTTTATCACCCATTTCTTTTAATATAAGTCCATACTTCATATTATTTATTCATTTAACATTTAATTTATTAATATAAAAGGCATAAAATGGCAATCATCCACTAGCCTTGCCGTCCACTAACTTGAGGGAGGGATATTTGACATGCAAGTCCTCATACTTTAAACCATACAATATTTGGCCACTACAAATCAACCTATCACATTTTCAAGTTTCTCACATAAGTCCTTTTTAATAATTCCACATTCAAATGACAAAATTAAAACACGATACTTTCACACATGAAACTTTACATATAATAAACATAGAAAAGAAAATTTATATACTTTTGTGACTCGATTTTCTGGTCCCGAAACCACTTTCCGACCAGGGTCAAGTTAGGGGTGTCACAATTATAATTTGCCAAAGTATGATTTATGGGCTGTTTTGAACAATGTGATAATTAAATAAGTGAAATTGCTATTATAGATCAAGAAAAATAGAGTCGGGACCTAAACCGAGGAAAGAACAAGGTTGTGGACTAAATCGAATAATTAGTCATATTTTGGTACCGAGGTAAGTTCATGTGTAAATAATGCAATGTCATATCATGTTTTAATGTTTTATTAATGTTTTAGTCTCTATGTTTAATTGTTATGACGAGTGTATGAACGACATTATAGTCTATGAGCATGACATTGTGAACAAGTTTGACAAATACGTGACATCGAGAAAATCCTGTTTGAACCTTAGGAATAGATTAGGATACGAGTGACATGTCACTAGGAACTATGTGATTGTGAGCTCATAAGATTATGTGTATATGTGACCATGTGAATCCGGGTGCTAGTCATGTACGTCCTACCAGTGGCTGGGTAGCCCAGCATGTGTTGTGAGTACCTGTCAGCTTGTGTGAGCAGCCAGTGTAGTTACGTCCTAACTGTCAGCTTGTGTGAGCAGGCTTATGATTAGCTCAAGAGCGAGCACTGTGTGATATGAGATATGTGACAGCCTTAAAACGACCCTAGTCGGAATGTGGTTTCTGGACCACAAAACCGAGGCATAAAAATAATTTCATATTTATTTTATTGCCTATAATATGTGTTAACTCATGTGTGATATTTTTGATGTTTTGATTTAAAGTTATAAATGTGAATTTCACTAGAAAGGACCTAGTAGAAAACTTTGAAAGTATGATGGGGAAATGTGCGATGACTAGTTGATCATGCATGCAAAAATGAGGGGTTTGCATGTCAATTTCCCCTTTTATTTGCTAATGGCCGGCCATGACAAAGAATTATGGGCAAAACATGTCATAAAACATGTTGGGTGAATGCTTGATGTTAGAAATAATAAAATAAAGAGCATGGGCAAAAAAATGGTCTCATCCATGCCCCCCCTTTGCCGTGAATGAGAGAAAGAAAACAAAGAAGAAAAAAAAATGTGTGTGTTCATCCTTGAACATCTTTTGGCTGAAAATTGAAGGAAAAAGGGAAGAAGGGATTGAAGCATTCGACTACCCTAGGTCACTATTAAGGTAAGTTTGATGTTGTGTTGATGAGATATTAAGTGATTTTTCTAAACCATGTTGAAATTTGATTTGTGGGGTGAGTATGGTTTTCGGCTATAAAAGATTAATAAGGGTGATGGTTGTGTTTTATGCTAAACTTAGATAAATAATGGCAGTTGCTTACATCTTGATATCTATGAGTTCCTTTCTTGGTTCTACCATAGACCCACGAAGTATATGTTTATGTGGTGTTGTTGGAGATTATGATAGAAGCTAATGAGTGAAAGTTTGATAGATACTATGAGGTTAAACTTCATGAGATTGTAAGCTTGTAAGTTGGATGATGAAATTCATGCTTTGTGAAGGTAAATGGTGTGGAAGGAGCATTCGCCATGATGAAAATATATGAGATAGTTATAATCAACTTGAGATTCGCCCTTGCACCTACATGTATATATGTTGCACATGATGTATTGGTATGACATATATACTATCTCAAGGTATATAATTGCATAGGATGATGTTTGGTTATGAAATAAATGATGGATGCATATTGAGTTACAATATGGAATGCGTTAGTTAGTAAAATGTATGCTGTTTTGTGTGGTATTAGTGTATAATTGGCCTCAACATGGACATGCATATTCGCCACATGAAGGGGGTTGGTGTGCATGCATTGGTTAGAGGCAAGCATATTGATGCCTATTCTTGGCTTGGAAAATTGCTAAGGAGAGTACTAACTAATGTGTTGAATTCGATTCGTGATTTCATACATGTGACTCTAATGTCTAATGTATATAAAGGCTAAGACCTTGAGCTTCACTTTGATGTTTGAATGAATTGTATTGAATTGCTTGTTGTGATTAAAAATTGTGCATGACCATTGTGTATTTGAGCTAAAGGATGGCCATATGACCATTTAAACTCCTTGTCATATTCGCCATAAGCTATCATAATGAGATTTTAATAAGTTAAATTTGTGTGAATTAGCTCAAGAGCTTAGAGGACCACAGTTGGATAAGGGAAAGGAAAAAGTGATCGAATAGCCGTTAAATCGCTCGACAACATCCGAGGTAAGTCTTTGAGTAATGACCCTACTTGAATTATATTGAAATGATTTGTCATATTATGGCGGACAGCAGAATGTGCGTAGGGACTAAGTTATAAAGTCGATTGAAATCATGCTCTTTGTGTGTGGCTATTGAGCCGAAATTGGAAAGGTTTGATAAATGTTTTGTGTTTGAGCCTTAGTAACGAGAATGAAATATGGATGTGTCGTGATTATTGATATATGTGTACATGAGCATTTGAATGATACCGGGCTATGTCCCAAGGCATTTATGCTAGTGATTATATCCGGCTAAGACCAAGGCATTCGTGCGAAGTTGTTATACCCGGGCTAAGTCCCAAGGCATTTATGCTAGTGATTATATCCGGCTAAGACCAAGGCATTCGTATGAAGTTGTTATACCGGGCTAAATCAAGGCATTTATGCTAGTGATTATATCCGGCTAAGACCAAGGCATTCGTATGAGTTGTTATATCCGGCTAAGACCAAGGCATTTGTGCAAGTTACCAACCGGGTTAAGACCAAGGCAATTGTGCTTGTGGTTATATCCGCTAAATTCGATGAGACTCGGTTTGAAGGTGAGCGTTTTGGTGCTGTAATAAATTCAATTAATACGCTCGAAAAACCCATACGGTAAGGTATGTTTACATGTGCATCGGAAAAGTCGATCCGTTTGAAATAGTATTCGCTCAATCGACTAACGAACTTTCGGCTCTTAGATAGGTTGATACCTTGTGTGTATATGTTGATGAAGTGTGAAGTAAGTATGATTATGAGAATGTGTACTAATAAAGTGATTCATTTAGCTATGTGAATGTAATACTTTAGTCAAAGCTGATTTCATTACTTGAGACTTACTAAGCATTAAAATGCTTACCCGTTGCTTTGGCTCTCTTTTATAGATTTTGCTCGTTAGCTATCGGATTCGGGATCATCAAGTCGAAGTCATCCACACTATCAAAGCCCCTTTTGGTACAAATTTTGGTTGAACTTTGAAATGGCATGTATAGGACTACTCTTTCGTTTGTTGGTCATAGACCCCTTTGATTTTGTATAAATTTGGATAGCCATGCGAAAATGGCTTATATACACTTTGGTATGGTATCATAATCATTTTGTATGTTGTTCATTAAGAGGTATGGAAATGTTTGGAAATGATTAGCCATTGGAATGGTTAATCATGATCATTCCTTGTGCTATGTATGCTAAAAGGGCTAGTTGAATCAAAGAAATTATGAAGTAGGTAAAGGTTACCTTGAAAACAGATTCAGCAGTGATGTGGATGTGAAAAATCACTAAAAATAGTACGAATGGAATTAAATAGTGAATAAATTATGTAAATGAACCTTGATGAATATAATTTCATATGGAAGAAACAAAACGGTCATATGAGTTATATGTTAAGAGATATTAAAGTTCTCGTGAAACAGGGCCAGAACGGTTTCTAGATCCCTGTTCCAACTTTGGAAATTCAATGTAAATTAACCAGAGATAATTAGGAGTCATACCATATATGTATAGATTCCTCTTTGAGTCTAGTTTCCATAGAAACAAGAGGTATCAGTATTGAAGCCCTGTACAGGGAGATATCCAAGTCGTAATGCGTGAAGGTCAGTGTAGTCAATCCCTGTAATAGGGGAGACTTTAACTAATAAACTGTACTAATTGGCCTGACGAAAAATTCTAGAAAAAAATTTGTGGATGGACATATGAGTCTAATTTCAGGGAAAAATTACGAAACTGATTTTCAAGCTTTGAAACTCAAGATATGATTTTTAAGGCGACAGTGATGCAGTAACCAGCTTGTCTGGAAAAATTTTAAATGGACTGTGAAAATGATTAAGTCAAGTTTGTGTGCACCTTGTGTTCGACTCCGGTAACTGTAACACCCCGAACCCGAGACCGTCGCCGGAGTCGAACACGAGGTGTTAACAGACTTCAACCCACTTATTGAGAGTTTCCAGACAAGCTGCCAATCTGTGTACTAGTCGCTCCAAAATTCATAACTTGAGTTTTACAACTCGAAAATCAGTTTCGCAAATTTTCCATGAAACTAGACTGATATTTCCATCTACATATTTTTTTCTAGAATTTTTGGTCAAGCCAATTGGTACAGTTTATTAGTTAAAGTCTCCCCTGTTGCAGGGATCGACTACACTGACCTTTGAGCATTACGAATTGGATATCTCCCTGTACAGGGCTTCAATACTGATGCCGTTTGTTTCTATAGAAACTAGACTCAGAAAGGAATCTACACATATATGGCATGACTCCTAATTATCTCTGGTTAATTTACAATGATTTTCCAAAGTCGGGACAGGGATCCAGAAACCGTTCTGGCCCTGTTTCACAAGAACTTTAATATCTGTTAACTTATAACTCATATGACCATTTCGTTTCTTCTATATAAAAGTAGATTCATCAAGGTACATTTACATAATTTATTTACTATTTAATACCATTCCTACTATTTTTAGTGATTTTTCAATCTCACGTTACTGCTGCTGCCAGCACCTGTCACTAAAGCAACTATGCTTATTTCATGATTTCCTTTGATCTAACTAGTGATTCATCATACATGTCACAAATCATGATCATGACTAGCCATACCAGAGGCTAATCATTATCCAACATCTCCCTACTACACTATTTCCATAACATGCATTTTAATACCAAAATAATCAACCATGGCATAAGGCATGGAAATCGAATTACCAAGACTTGTGACTTAACATTGGAGAACTAAATCCAACCGAGCATTTATGCCATTTTCGCATGGCTAAAAGTTTACATACCAAAGTTCAACAAAGCATATTAGCCTATACATGCCAAAATGTTCTCCTAAACCGACTACACAAAAAAGATACCAAAAGTTGATAGCCGGTGTGATGACTCAATGACGATCACGAGCACGCAAAAAGGACGAGTCCGAGAAACCTAAAATGGCGACAAGCAAACACCGGTGAGTATATAACTCAGTAAGCCATAAGCATTATATTGCCGTTCAGTAATAATATACCATAAAAGAAAATAATTAAGGCGGGATTAAAATCCTCCATCCACACCCCAAACGGTACTATAATTCTTTAGGCATTTCGGTTTGGTCACATACCAAACCCTACTTGATATTTCATACATTACGCCATATGACATTGCATGCATTTATTTTGAGCAATATCACCACATAGATCAAGACTTACCAAACCAAAATTCCAAATATAAATAAAATGTCCATTCCTCATGAGCTCAAGGTGTTTACTGCATCGCTGTCCATGATTGACTCGGTAAGGCCGCGACGTAGAACATGTACGTTTATTAGAGGATGTGCCATAAGCCCGTACACTTAGTGCTTAATAGTCGAACTCGCACACTTAGTGCTATATAATCAAACTTGCACACTTAGTGCTGTATAATTTGAACCCGCACACTTAGTGCCAATTTGTGATTATAAATGTTTACACCCGCACACTTAGTGCCGAACCGATCATTCAATACATCTCACCTCTTTTCTTTCAATTCAATATTTTTATCACCACATACATACATGTTTATATATATATTCTACCATTCCATTCAGCATCATTACTTAGACATTACGACCCTTTAAATTAGTACAAATAAGTGCTTAATGACTTACCTTATATCGGATGAAATGATTCCCAATCTACTACTCGATTATCTTCGCTTTGCCTTTGCTTGGTTCTCCTCTTTGATGTCTTGATCTAAAATGAATACATTTAGTAGTTTAATCTTCTTGCTGGATTTTTATGTGTTTGCCCTTACGGCCAAATCGAGTATCTTTTTCGGTGATACCTTAAGAAACACTTTGTCTCCCACCGATACTCAATATCTCTTCGCTTTAAATCCGCGTATGACTTCTCGACGATTCAAGCGACCTTCAAACTTTCACGAATTACTCGAACTTTTGCTCAAGATCTCTAATCAAATCCAATTTCAAAATTTTGCTTTCACCGAGGTCCAAAACAATGGTGTACGGCATTTACGACCATAGAAAGCCTCGTGAGGCGCCATCTTAATGCTTGACTGAAAACTATTGTTGTGGCGAATTCAATCAAGGGTAAATACCGCTCCCATGAACCATTAAACTCGAGGATGCAACATCTCAACATATCCTCAAGTATCTCGAATTATCCGCTTCGGATTGACCATCGGTTTGGGGATGAAAAGCTAAAATGCGCTTGGTACCCAAAGCTTCTTGCAATTTCTTCCAAAATCGTGAGGTGAATCTTGGATCTGTCCGACACAATAGAAATCGGTACCCGTGTAATCTCACAACCGAGAAACATACAATTCAGCTAGCTTATCCAATGAAAAATCCGACGACGGGATAAAGTGAGCCGACTTAGTCAATCTATCAACGACGACCCAAATTGCATCTTTCTTGCTTGCCGACATCGGCAAGCCGGATACAAAATCCATCGTGACTCGCTCCCATTTCCATTCGTGTATCATGATTGGTCAAGCAAACCCGTGGGCACTTGATGTTCCGCCTTTACTTGTCACATACTAAGCACTTCAAACAAGGTTGGAAATGTCTTCGCTTCATACCATGCCACCAAATCGGTGTTTCGTGTCGTTGTACATTTTCGTACTCCGGGTGGATTGACATTCGACTCATCTGTGAGCCTCGTTCAAAATCATCGAAACAAGTTTCAATTCCTTGGAATACATAATCGACCCTTGAACGTCAAGCAATCATGGTCGTCAATCTGAAATTCGATTCCTTGTTCGTAACACACTCATCCCGCTTTTGCAACCAACTCATCGTCGACTTTCGAGCTTCACGAATTTGACGTATCAATAATGGTTTGGCTTTCAATTCAGCTACTAACACATTGTCGGGTAGAAATGAGACAAGTTTACATTCATCGCTCGCAATGCAAATAGTGATTTACGACTTAAGGCATCCGCAACCACATTAGCCTTTCCGGTGATAGTCAATGACCAACTCATAATCCTTTAACAGCTCGAGCCAACGTCTTTGTCGCAGATTTAAGTCTCTTTGAGTCATCAAATATTTGAGACTTTTGTGATCCGAATACACATGGCACTTCTCACCAAATAGGTAATGTCGCCATATCTTTAAGCGAATACGATGGTACCAATTCGAGATCATGGGTCGGATAATTTTTCTCATGTGGCTTTAATTGTCTCGACGCATAGGCCACAACTCGCCTTCTTGCATCAATCGCAACCCAACCCAAGTAGGGATGCGTCACTATAAATGACAAACTCTTTGCCCGATTCGAAGATCAATAATGGTTTGGCTTTCAATTCAGCTACTAACACATTGTCGGGTAGAATGCATAAGTTTACATTCATCGCTCGCAATGCAAATAGTGATTTACGACTTAAGGCATCCGCAACCACATTAGCCTTTCCCGGTGATAGTCAATGACCAACTCATAATCCTTTAACAGCTCGAGCCAACGCCTTTGTCGCAGATTTAAGTCTCTTTGAGTCATCAAATATTTGAGACTTTTGTGATCCGAATACACATGGCACTTCTCACCAAATAGGTAATGTCGCCATATCTTTAAGGCTAATACGATGGCACCAATTCGAGATCATGGGTCGGATAATTTTTCTCATGTGGCTTTAATTGTCTCGACGATAGGCCACAACTCGCCCTTCTTGCATCAATACGCAACCCAACCCAAGTAGGGATGCGTCACTATAAATGACAAACTCTTTGCCCGATTCGGGTTGCACTAGAATTGGGGCTTCACCAAATAAGCTTTCATTGATCGAAACTTTTTCGACATTTCTCCGTCCATTCGAACTTAACATCCTTTTGGAGAAGCTTCGTCATTGGCGTGGCTATCGTCGAGAAACCTTTACAAATCGTCGGTAATAATCGGCAAGCCCCAAAAGCTCCTAACTTCGGTAACATTCATTGGTGGTTTCAATCGACTATGGTCAAATTTTGTTCGGTCCACCCGACACCGATGCGACATCACGTGCCCCAAAAAGCTAACCTCTTTCAACCAAAATTCACATTTACGTAACTTTATGCGATAATCGCTTATCTCGTAAGATTTGCAACACTAGCCTCAGTGTTCAAGATGTTCGGGCCATCTCGAATAGACCAAAATGTCATCGATAAATACAACTACTTAACCGATCCAAGTATGGCCTGAAAATTCTATTCATTAAATCCATAAACACCGTAGGGCATTAGTGAGCCCAAACGGCATCACCAAGAATTCGTAGTGACCGCACTCGCTCTAAAAGCGGTTTTGGTATGTCCGATTCTCGGACCCTCAACCGATAGTACCCGACCTCAAATCTATCTTTGAAAACACCGAGGCTCCCTTTAATTGATCAAACAAATTGTCAATTCGTGGCAACCGATATTTATTCTTTATCGTCACTTTATTGAGTTGACGATAGTCGATGCACAACCTCATGCTTCCGCCCTTCTTTTTCACAAACAATACCGTGCGCCTATGGAGAAAAACTCTACGAAATAAACCCCTATCCGTCAATTCTGCAATTGGACCTTCAATTCCTTTAACTCGTTAATGCCATACGACACGGAGCTATTGAGATCGGCGTAGTACCGGTACAACCGATGTCAATTCCACTTCTCGAACCGGTGGCAATCCCAGAATCCTCCTAAAACATCCGAATACTCACAAACCATCTGTACCGATTCGAGTTTTTTTCCGTCTCTTTACTTTCAAGCACATACGCAAGGTATGTTTCACACCCTTTTTCACATATCTCCGAGCGGTCATAGAAGATATTATCACGGCACTCCTTTTAAATCAAGAGACTCGACTCGGACTACCTCATTATTTGCACTCCTCAAATCAATGGTTTTCCTTTGCAAATCCACCACCGCATCATGTACTGGTCACCAATCCATACCAAGAATAACATCGAATTCATCAAATGGTAGAAGCATCGGATCGGCCGAAAACAGATTCTCGAATTATTAGGGGCATCTCTTGCACACTTTATCAACGAGTACGTATTGACCCAAAGGGTTTAACACTGAATTCGAACTCAAGAGACTCAACAGTAGAGTCTTATTGGATGCTAAAGTTTCACATACATATGAATGAGTAGAGGGGTCAATCAATGCAATCACACTAGTATCAAAAAGAGTAAAAGTACCGGTGATAACGTCGGGGAGGATGCCTCCTCTCGTATGCGGATGGCATATGCTCTAGCAGAGCACGAGTCTCGGATCGAACACCCGATCGGTGGCTCTCTCTCGATTACCACCCCTACCTCCCGAAATCCCTGGGTCTACCTCTAGTCGTCGCCCCACTCGATCTTGCACCTTGCATCTTATTCTTCTCATCTAGCTCCGCAATCTCTAATGAAGTGGTCCTTCAACCACATCCGTAATGAGTCTTGCTAATGAGACTTACCCCAACATTCACCTAGGTGTCATCTTCCACATTGGGGGCATTCAAGTCTCTCTTGACGATTATTGCCCACACTAGCCACCAAGTAGCTCGGGAGTCCGTCGATGGTCGTGCTCTAATGGAAATTCCATGATCGTCCTCGATTTATTAGTGTCCTCCCGAACATCTTTACAATGAGAACGGAGCTTTACCCATCGATCTCTTACGATAGTCTTTAGCTTCAAATTCAGCCTTCTTCTTCTCCTTTCCAAGTTCTTCCGCTTTGCGTGCTCGTTCGACCAATACACGAACTCCTTTATCTCCAAAATACCCACTAGTAGTTTTAAATCTTCATTCAATCCTTCTTCAAATCTTTTGCACATAGCAACCTCATCGCCACACACTCCGAGCATACCGACTAAGTCTTACGAACTCATGTTCGTATTCAGTAATCGTCATACGGCCTTGCTTGAGTTCCAAGAATTCCTTACGCTTTTGATCGATGAACCGTTGACTAATATACTTCTTTCAAATTCTGTTTGAAAGAAATCCCAAGTAACTCGCTTCGCTTGGGACTATGGAGATCAAAGTCCTCCACCAATAGTAGGCTGAGTCTCGCAACAAGGATATAGCACACTTTAGACATTCATCGGTGTGCATGATAGTTCATCAAACACCGAATGGTGTTATCAAGCCGTAACTCACTCTTTCGGCATCATCAAGAACTATGGCCTTAAACTCCTCAGCCCAAGCGCTTTCTAATCAAGTCTACAGTGGCTTACTCGGCCTCATAGGATCAAGAATCGATGGCATTACTGAGCCCTTGGGGTGGATTATTTAAATTCGGAATTGTTGGACAGTATGGATTGGTTCGGGCGATTATGCTACCCACTCATTCATCATGGTAAAGAAGGCTTGTTTTGCCTCCTCACCTTGATTATTCGCAGATGACCGAGGTTCAACAGCGGCGCCCCTTGTGCAGGAGCAGCCGCTACACTTTCAACGCCATCCGCCAAGGTTCTCTACACCGGATCCATTTACTAATCAAAACAAAAATTTTAACCGTCAAGTCATCACACATTTAAACATTAACATTAAGGCATGTATAGCTAGATTTCACGCGCTATGGTAGTCCTAGAACCGACTAAACCATAGCTCTGATACTAATAAAATGTAACACCCGAACCCGAAACTGTCACGAGTCGAACACGAGGTGTTACAGACTTCAACCCACTTATTGAGAGTTTCCAGACAAGCTGCCAATCTGTGTACTAGTCGCTCCAAAATTCATAACTTGAGTTTTACAACTCGAAAATCAGTTTTGCAAATTTTCCATGAAACTAGACTCATATTTCCATCTACATATTTTTTCTAGAATTTTGGTCAAGCCAATTGGTACAGTTTATTAGTTAAAGTCTCCCTGTTGCAGGGATCGACTGCACTGACCTTTGAGCATTACGAATTGGATATCTCCTGTACAGGGCTTCAATACTGATGTCGTTTGTTTCTATAGAAACTACACTCAGAGAGGAATCTACACATATATGGCATGACTCCTAATTATCTCTGGTTAATTTACAATGATTTTCCAAAGTCGGGACAGGGATCCAGAAACCGTTCTGGCCCTGTTTCACAAGAACTTTAATATCTGTTAACTTATAACTCATATGACCATTTCGTTTCTTCTATATAAAAGTAGATTCATCAAGGTACATTTACATAATTTATTTACTATTTAATACCATTCCTACTATTTTTAGTGATTTTCAATCTCACGTTACTGCTGCTGCCAGCACCTGTCACTAAAGCAACTATGCTTATTTCATGATTTCCTTTGATCTAACTAGTGATTCATCATACATGTCACAAATCATGATCATGACTAGCCATACCAGAGGCTAATCATTATCCAACATCTCCCTACTACACTATTGCCATAACATGCATTTTAATACCAAAATAATCAACCATGGCATAAGGCATGGAAATCGAATTACCAAGACTTGTGACTTAACATTGGAGAACTAAATCCAACCGAGCATTTATGCCATTTTCGCATGGCTAAAAGTTTACATACCAAAGTTCAACAAAGCATATTAGCCTATACATGCCAAAATGTTCTCCTAAACCGACTACACAAAAAAAGATACCAAAAGTTGATAGCCGTGTGATGACTCCAATGACGATCACGAGCACGCAAAAAGGACGAGTCCGAGAAACCTAAAATGGCGACAAGCAAACACCGGGTGAGTATATAACTCAGTAAGCCATAAGCATTATATTGCCGTTCAGTAATAATATACCATAAAAGAAAATAATTAAGGCGGGATTAAAATCCTCCATCCACACCCCAAACGGTACAACCATGGTCGTCAATCTGAAATTCCGATTCCTTGTTCGGAACACACTCATCCCGTTTTGCAACCAACTCATCGTCGACTTTCTGAGCTTCACGAATTTGACGTATCAATAATGGTTTGGCTTTCAATTCAGCTACTAACACATTGTCGGGTAGAACAGACAAGTGTACATTCATCGCTCGCAACGCAAATAGTGATTTACGACTTAAGGCATCCGCAACCACATTAGCCTTTCCCGGGTGATAGTCAATGACCAACTCATAATCCTTTAACAGCTCGAGCCAACGTCTTTGTCGCAGATTTAAGTCTCTTTGAGTCATCAAATATTTGAGACTTTTGTGATCCGAATACACATGGCACTTCTCACCAAATAGGTAATGTCGCCATATCTTTAAGGCGAATACGATGGCAGCCAATTCGAGATCATGGGTCGGATAATTTTTCTCATGTGGCTTTAATTGTCTCGACGCATAGGCCACAACTCGCCCTTCTTGCATCAATACGCAACCCAACCCAAGTAGGGATGCGTCACTATAAATGACAAACTCTTTGCCCGATTCGGGTTGCACTAGAATTGGGGCTTCACCAAATAAGCTTTCAGTTGATCGAAACTTTTTCGACATTTCTCCGTCCATTCGAACTTAACATCCTTTTGGAGTAAGCTTCGTCATTGGCGTGGCTATCGTCGAGAAACCTTTACAAATCGTCGGTAATAATCGGCAAGCCCCAAAAGCTCCTAACTTCGGTAACATTCATTGGTGGTTTCCAATCGACTATGGTCGAAATTTTGTTCGGTCCACCGACACCGATGCGACATCACGTGCCCCAAAAGCTAACCTCTTTCAACCAAAATTCACATTTATCGAGCTTTATGATAATCGCTTATCTCGTAAGATTTGCAACACTAGCCTCGGTGTTCAAAGATGTTCGGGTTTCATCTCGAATAGACCAAAATGTCATCGATAAATACAACTACGAACCGATCCAAGTATGGCCTGAAAATTCTATTCATTAAATCCATAAACACCGTAGGGCATTAGTGAGCCCAAACGGCATCACCAAGAATTCAGAGTGACCGTACTCGCTCTAAAAGCGGTTTTGGGTATGTCCGATTCTCGGACCTCAACCGATAGTACCCCGACCTCAAATCTATCTTTGAAAACACCGAGGCTCCCTTTAATTGATCAAACAAATCGTCAATTCGTGGCAACCGATATTTATTCTTTATCGTCACTTTATTGAGTTGACGATAGTCGATGCACAACCTCATGCTTCCGCCCTTCTTTTTCACAAACAATACCGGTGCGCCCATGGAGGAAAACTCGTCGAGCGAAACCCCTATCCGTCAATTCTTGCAATTGGACCTTCAATTCCTTTAACTCCGTTAATGCCATACGACACGGAGCTATTGAGATCGGCGTAGTACCCGTACAACTTCGATGTCAATTCCACTTCTCGAACCGGTGGCAATCCGTGAACTCCTCCGGAAAAACATCCAATACTCACAAACCACTGGTACCGATTCGAGTTTCTTTTCCGTCTCTTTACTTTCAAGCACATACGCAAGGTATGTTTCACACCCTTTTTCACATATCTCCGAGCGGTCATAGAAGATATTATCGCCGGCACTCCTTTTAAATCAAGAGACTCGACTCGGACTACCTCATTATTTGCACTCCTCAAATCAATGGTTTTCCATTTGCGTCCACCACCGATCATGTACGGTCACCAATCCATACCAAGAATAACATCGAATTCATCAAATGGTAGAAGCATCGATCGGCCGAAAACAGATTCTCGAATTATTAGGGGCATCTCTTGCACACTTTATCAACGAAAGTACGATTGACCCAAAGGGTTTGACACTCAATTATGAACTCACTAGACTCAACAGTAGAGTCTTATCGATGCTAAAGTTTCACATACATATGAATGAGTAGAGCGGGTCAATCAATGCAATCACACTAGTATCAAAGAGAGTAAAAGTACCAATTGATAACGTCGGGGAGGATGCCTCCTCTCGCGCGGATGGCATATGCTCTAGCAGAGCACGAGTCTCAGATCGAACAACCAGATCGCTGGCTCCTCTCGATTACCACCCCTACCTCCTGAAATCCTCGGGGTCTACCTCTAGCTGTCGCCCCACTCGATCTTGCACCTTGCATCTTATTCTTCTCATCTAGCTCCGTGCAATCTCTAATGAAGTGGTCCTTGAACCACATCCGTAATAACAGAGCAAGTTAATGACTTACCCCAACATTCACCTAGGTGTCGCCTTCCACATTGGGGCATTCAAGTCTCTCTTGACGATTATTGCCCACACTAGCCATCAAGTAGCTCGGGAGTCCGTCGATGGTCGTGGTTTCTAATGGAAATTCCCGATCGTCCTCGATTTATTAGTGTCCTCCCCGAACTTCTTTACAATGAGAACGGAGCTTTACCCATCGATCTCTTACGATAGTCTTTAGCTTCAAATTCAGCCTTCTTCTTCTCCTTTCCAAGTTCTTCCGCCTTGCGTGCTCGTTCGACCAAGTCACGAACTCCTTTATCTCCAAAATACCCACTAGTAGTTTTAAATCTTCATTCAATCCTTCTTCAAATCTTTTGCACATAGCAACCTCATCGCCACACACTCCCGAGCATATTGACTAAGTCTTACGAACTCATGTTCAGATTCGTGTTCTCACATACGGCCTTGCTTGAGTTCCAAGAATTTTACGCTTTTGATCGATGAACCGTTGACTAATATACTTTTTTCAAATTTCGCTTGAAAGAAATCCCAAGTAACTCGCTTGTTTGGGACTATGGAGATCAAAGTCCTCCACCAATAGTAAGTCGAGTCTCGCAACAAGGATATAGCACACTTTAGACATTCATCGGTGTGCATGACAGTTCATCAAACACCGAATGGTGTTATCAAGCCGTAACTCGGCTCTTTCGGCATCATCAAGAATTATGGCCTTAAACTCCTCAGCCCCGCTTTCTAATCAAGTCTACTGGTGGCTTACTCGGCCTCATAGGATCAAGAATCGATGGCATTACGTGCCCTTGGGGTGGATTATTTAAATTCGGAATTGTTGGACAGCCGGATTGGTTCAGGGCGATTATGCTACCCACTCATTCATCATGGTAAAGAAGGCTTGTTTTGCCTCCTCACCTTGATTATTCGCAGATGACCGAGGTTCAACAGCGGCGCCCCTTGTGCAGGAGCAGCCGCTACACTTTCAACGCCATCCGCCAAGGTTCTCTCTACACCGGATCCATTTACTAATCAAAACAAAAATTTTAACCGTCAAGTCATCACACATTTAAACATTAACATTAAGGCATGTATAGCTAGACTCATACGCGCTTATGGTAGTCCTAGAACCGACTAAACCATAGCTCTGATACTAATAAAATGTAACACCCAACCCGAAACCGTCAGCCGAGTCGAACACGAGGTGTTAATGCACTTCAACCCACTTATTGAGAGTTTCAGACAAGCTGCCAATCTGTGTACTAGTCGCTCCAAAATTCATAACTTGAGTTTTACAACTCGAAAATCAGTTTCGCAAATTTTCCATGAAACTAGACTCATATTTCCATCTACATATTTTTTTCTAGAATTTTTGGTCAAGCCAATTGGTACAGTTTATTAGTTAAAGTCTCCCCTGTTGCAGGGATCCACTACACTGACCTTTGAGCATTACGAATTGGATATCTCCCTGTACAGGGCTTCAATACTGATGTCGTTTGTTTCTATAGAAACTACACTCAGAGAGGAATCTACACATATATGGCATGACTCCTAATTATCTCTGGTTAATTTACAATGATTTTCCAAAGTCGGGACAGGGATCCAGAAACCGTTCTGGCCCTGTTTCACAAGAACTTTAATATCTGTTAACTTATAACTCATATGACCATTTCGTTTCTTCTATATAAAAGTAGATTCATCAAGGTACATTTACATAATTTATTTACTATTTAATACCATTCCTACTATTTTTAGTGATTTTTCAATCTCACGTTACTACTGCTGCCAGCACCTGTCACTAAAGCAACTATGCTTATTTCATGATTTCCCTTTGATCTAACTAGTGATTCATCATACATGTCACAAATCATGATCATGACTAGCCATACCAGAGGCTAATCATTATCCAACATCTCCCTACTACACTATTGCCATAACATGCATTTTAATACCAAAATAATCAACCATGGCATAAGGCATGGAAATCGAATTACCAAGACTTGTGACTTAACATTGGAGAACTAAATCCAACCGAGCATTTATGCCATTTTCGCATGGCTAAAAGTTTACATACCAAAGTTCAACAAAGCATATTAGCCTATACATGCCAAAATGTTCTCCTAAACCGACTACACAAAAAAGATTCCAAAAGTTGATAGCCGTGTGATGACTCCAATGACGATCACGAGCACGCAAAAAGGACGAGTCCGAGAAACCTAAAATGGCGACAAGCAAACACCGGTGAGTATATAACTCAAGAAGCCATAAGCATTATATTGCCGCTCAGTAATAATATACCATAAAAGAAAATAATTAAGGCGGATTAAAATCCTCCATCCACACCCCAAACGGTACTATAATTCTTTAGGCATTTCGGTTTGGTCACATACCAAGCCCTACTTGATATTTCATACATTACGCCATATGACATTGCATGCATTTATTTTCGAGCAATATCACCACATAGATCAAGACTTACCAAACCAAAATTCCAAATATAAATAAAATGTCCATTCCTCATGAGCTCAAGGTGTTTACTCGCATCGCTGTCCATGATTGACTCGGTAAGGCCGCGCACGTAGAACATGTACGCTTATTAGAGGATGTGCCATAAGCCCGCACACTTAGTGCTTAATAGTCGAACTCGCACACTTAGTGCTATATAATCAAACTTGCACACTTAGTGCTGTATAATTTGAACCCGCACACTTAGTGCCAATTTGTGATTATAAATGTTTACACCCGCACACTTAGTGCCGAACCGATCATTCAATACATCTCACCTCTTTTCTTTCAATTCAATATTTTATCACCACATACATGCATGTTTATATATATATTCTACCATTCCATTCAGCATCATTACTTAGACATTACGACCCTTTAAATTAGTACAAATAAGTGCTTAATGACTTACCTTATATCGGATGAAATGATTCCCAATCTACTACTCGATTATCTTCGCTTTGCCTTTGCTTGGTTCTCCTCTTTGATGTCTTGATCTAAAATGAATACATTTAGTAGTTTAATCTTCTTGCTGGATTTTTATGTGTATAACTTAATGGTTTTCACCCCATTTCACAACTATCTTTGTTCAAAATATCAAAATCTCAACCAACCTTTGTTTAATGCTTCAAGGTCAATGCATGGTCACCATTAAGCTAATCTAGTCTCAAGTATTTTAATCC
This sequence comes from Gossypium arboreum, assembly GCF_025698485.1. NCBI lineage: Eukaryota > Viridiplantae > Streptophyta > Magnoliopsida > Malvales > Malvaceae > Gossypium > Gossypium arboreum. The sequence continues at coordinate 20,259,981 of NC_069078.1, read as the reverse complement.
TAACATACAACATCATGAATCAACTCAACCTTATAAGCCAATATTACTCCTACAACCGATTGTAAGGAGTTAACAAAGAAAATATATTTTTACAAACATATACACCCATATGGCCGATTTTACCAAATCAAATTTAACCTTACTTATCTCAAATTTTCATTTCATACTATCATCCCCATGACATAGCAAGGTTTTGAATCATGGACTAATTAGAACTAAAACTAGCAACTAAGAACATGCATGAATCTCATGGCACCATATTAAACATACCTTAATCTAGCTACAAGGATAGCCAACCTATTCCAAACCAACCATGAGCAAGGACCCCTTTCTTCTCCCTTGAGATTTTCGGCCAAAAGGATAGAAAAAAGATGAACAAAGCTTTTTTTTTTTTTCTTTCTCACTTGCACGGCAATGGGGAGGGGAAGGGAAAGCCTTCACACACACACTTTTTTTTTTTACTCATGCACCTTATTTTATTTATTTCAACATAAACCACTCACCCAACATGTTTCATGACATGTCTTGCCCATGCTTCCTTGTCATGGCCGGCCACTAGCACTTGGGGGATTTTGACATGCAAGTCCTCCCTTTGACTACATGTATTATTAGGTCCTTATAGATTAGCCTATCATTTTTCAAAAGTGACATACAAGTCCTACTAACTCAATTCACACGCAATCGACTAAACCAAGCTTGAAATTTTACACATTTGTAAATACATATTCTAGACAATAAATATTACGCTCAAACATTTCGGTGACTCGGTTTAGTGGTCCCAAACCACTTCCGACTAGGGTCAATTTTGGGCTGTCACAACTCTCCCCACTTAAGGAATTTTTGTCCCGAAAATCTTACCAGAAATGTGTTTGGGTAACGCTCTTTCATAGAATTCTCGGGTTCCCAAGTAGCTTCTTCCATCCCGTGTTTGAGCCATAACACTTTTACTAACGGAACCCTTTTGTTTCGCAACTCCTTCACTTCACGAGCTAGGATATGAATCGGTTCTTCTTCATAACTCATATCGGCTTGAATTTCAATCTCGGAGGGTTTATTACATGTGAAGGATCGGATCGGTAACGTCAAGCATCAAACATGGAAAACGCTAGGATCCTTTCGAGTTCGGGGGTAAAAGCAACCTATACGCCATCGGGCCGACTCGCTCGGAGATCTCATATGGCCCAATGAATCTCGGACTCAATTTGCCCTTACGGCCAAATCGAGTATCTTTTTCCGTGGTGATACCTTAAGAAACACTTTGTCTCCCACCGATACTCAATATCTCTTCGCTTTAAATCCACAGACGACTTTCGATAATTCAAGCGCCTTCAAACTTTCACGAATTACTCGAACTTTTGCTCAAGATCTCTAATCAAATCCACCGAAAATTTTGCTTTCACCGAGCTCACCAAAACAATGGTGTACGGCATTTACGACCATAGAAAGCCTCGAAGGCGCCATCTTAATGCTTGACTGAAAACTATTGTTGTAAGTGAATTCAATCAAGGGTAAATACCGCTCCCATGAACCATTAAACTCGAGGATGCAACATCTCAACATATCCTCAAGTATCCGAATTATCCGCCGGATTGACCATCGCTTGGGGATGAAAAGCGGTGCTAAATGCGCTTGGTACCCAAAGCTTCTTGCAATTTCTTCCAAAATCGTGAGGTGAATCTTGGATCTCCGTCTCGACACAATAGAAATCGGCACCCGTGTAATCTCACAACTGAGAAACATACAATTCAGCTAGCTTATCCAATGAAAAATCCGTGACGACGGGATAAAATGAGCCGACTTAGTCAATCTATCAACGACGACCCAAATTGCATCTTTCTTGCTTGCCGACACGGCAAGCCGATACAAAATCCATCGTGACTCGCTCCCATTTCCATTCGGTATCATGATTGGTCAAGCAAACCCGTGGGCACTTGATGTTCCGCCTTTACTTGTCGACATACTAAGCACTTCAAACAAGGTTGGAAATGTCTCGTTTCATACCATGCCACCAAAACGGTGTTTCGTGTCGTTGTACATTTTCAGACTCCCGGGTGGATTGACATTCGACTACCGTGAGCCTCGCTCAAAATCATCGAAACAAGTTCTCAATTCCTTGAATACATAATCGACCCTTGAACGTCAAGCAATCATGGTCGTCAATCTGAAATTCGATTCCTTGTTCGAACACACTCATCCCGCTTTTGCAACCAACTCATCGTCGACTTTTCTCGAGCTTCACGAATTTGACGATCAATAATGGTTTGGCTTTCAATTCAGCTACTAACACATTGTCGCAGAAGAATGCAAGTTTACATTCATCGCTCGCAATGCAAATAGTGATTTACGACTTAAGGCATCCGCAACCACATTAGCCTTTCCGGTGATAGTCAATGACCAACTCATAATCCTTTAACAGCTCGAGCCAACGCCTTTGTCGCAGATTTAAGTCTCTTTGAGTCATCAAATATTTGAGACTTTGTGATCCGAATACACATGGCACTTCTCACCAAATAGGTAATGTCGCCATATCTTTAAGGCGAATACGATGGCACCAATTCGAGATCATGGGTCGGATAATTTTTCTCATGTGGCTTTAATTGTCTCGACGATAGGCCACAACTCGCCCTTCTTGCATCAATACGCAACCCAACCCAAGTAGGGATGCGCCACTATAAATGACAAACTCTTTGCCCGATTCGGGTTGCACTAGAATTGGGGCTTCAACAAATAAGCTTTCATTGATCGAAACTTTTCGACATTTCTCGTCCATTCGAACTTAACATCCTTTTGGAGTAGCCCGTCATTGGCGTGGCTATCGTCGAGAAACCTTTACAAATCGTCGGTAATAACCGCAAGCCCCAAAAGCTCCTAACTTCGGTAACATTCATTGGTGGTTTCCAATCGACTATGGCCGAAATTTTGTTCGGTCCACCTCGACACCGATGCGGACATCACGTGCCCAAAAAGCTAACCTCTTTCAACCAAAATTCACATTTCTTCGAACTTTATGATAATCGCTATCTCGTAAGATTTGCAACACTAGCCTCAGTGTTCAAAGATGTTCGCTTTCATCTCTCGAATAGACCAAAATGTCATCGATAAATACAACTACGAACCGATCCAAGTATGGCTGAAAATTCTATTCATTAAATCCATAAACACCGTAGGGCATTAGTGAGCCCAAACGGCATCACCAAGAATTCAGAGTGACCGTACCTCGTTCTAAAAGCGGTTTTGGTATGTCCGATTCTCGGACCTCAACCGATAGTACCCGACCTCAAATCTATCTTTGAAAACACCGAGGCTCCCTTTAATTGATCAAACAAATTGTCAATTCGTGGCAACCGATATTTATTCTTTATCGTCACTTTATTGAGTTGACGATAGTCGATGCACAACCTCATGCTTCCGTCCTTCTTTTCACAAACAATACCTGTGCGCCCATGGAGAAAAACTCGGTCGAGCGAAACCCCTATCCGTCAATTCTTGCAATTGACCTTCAATTCCTTTAACTCCGTTAATGCCATACGACACGGAGCTATTGAGATCGGCGTAGTACCCGTACAACCGATGTCAATTCCACTTCTCGAACCGGTGGCAATCCCAAGAATCCTCCTAAAAACATCCGAATACTCACAAACCACCGTACCGATTCGAGTTTCTTTTTCCGTCTCTTTACTTTCAAGCACATACGCAAGGTATGTTTCACACCCTTTTTCACATATCTCCGAGCGGTCATAGAAGATATTATCGCCGGCACTCCTTTTAAATCAAGAGACTCGACTTGACTACCTCATTATTTGCACTCCTCAAATCAATGGTTTTCCTTTGCGTCCACCATCGCATCATGTACGGTCACCAATCCATACCAAGAATAACATCGAATTCATCAAATGGTAGAAGCATCGATCGGCGAAAAACAGATTCTCGAATTATTAGGGGCATCTCTTGCACACTTTATCAACGAGTACGTATTGACCCAAAGGGTTTGACATTCGGCACGAACTCAAGAGACTCAACAGTAGAGTCTTATTGGATGCTAAAGTTTCACATACATATGAATGAGTAGAGCCGGGTCAATCAATGCAATCACACTAGTATCAAAGAGAGTAAAAGTACCGGTGATAACGTCAGGAGGATGCCTCCTCTCGTATGCGCGGATGGCATATGCTCTAGCAGAGCACGAGTCTCGGATCGAACAGACGACGGTGGCTCCTCTCTCGATTACCACCCCTACCTCCCGAAATCCTCTGGGTCTACCTCTAGTCGTCGCCCCACTCGATCTTGCACCTTGCATCTTATTCTTCTCATCTAGTCTGCAATCTCTAATGAAGTGGTCCTTCAACCACATCCGTAATAAGTCTTGTTAATGACTTACCCCAACATTCACCTAGGTGTCGCCTTCCACATTGGGGGCATTCAAGTCTCTCTTGATGATTATTGCCCACACTAGCCATCAAGTAGCTCGGAGTCCGTCGATGGTCGTGTTTCTAATGGAAATTCCCGCAATCGTCCTCGATTTATTAGTGTCCTCCCGAACATCTTTACAACGAGAACGGAGCTTTACCCATCGATCTCTTACGATAGTCTTTAGCTTCAAATTCAGCCTTCTTCTTCTCCTTTCCAAGTTCTTCCGCCTTGCAGTGCTCGTTCGACCAAAATGTCACGAACTCCTTTATCTCCAAAATACCCACTAGTAGTTTTAAATCTTCATTCAATCCTTCTTCAAATCTTTTGCACATAGCAACCTCATCGGCCACACACTCCCGAGCATACCGACTAAGTCTTACGAACTCATGTTCAGATTCGTGTAATTGTCATACGGCCTTGCTTGAGTTCCAAGAATTCCTTACGCTTTTGATCGATGAACCGTTAACTAATATACTTCTTTTCAAATTCGCTTTGAAAGAAATCCCAAGTAACTCGCTTCGCTTGGGACTATGGAGATCAAAGTCCTCCACCAATAGTAAGTCGAGTCTCGCAACAAGGATATAGCACACTTTAGACATTCATCGAGTGTGCATGATATTCATCAAACACGAATGGTGTTATCAAGCCGTAACTCGGCTTTTCGGCATCATCAAGAATTATGGCCTTAAACTCCTCAGCCCCCCGCTTTCTAATCAAGTCTACAGGTGGCTTACTCGGCCTCATAGGATCAAGAATCGATGGCATTACAGCCCTTGGGGTGGATTATTTAAATTCGGAATTGTTGGACAGCCGGATTGGTTCGGGCGATGCGCTACCCACTCATTCATCATGGTAAAGAAGGCTTGTTTTGCCTCCTCACCTTGATTATTCGCAGATGACTGAGGTTCAACAGCGGCGCCCCTTGTGCAGGAGCAGCCGCTACACTTTCAACGTCATCCGCCAAGGTTCTCTCTACACCGGATCCATTTACTAATCAAAACAAAAATTTTAACCGTCAAGTCATCACACATTTAAACATTAACATTAAGGCATGTATAGCTAGACTCATACGCTATGGTAGTCCTAGAACCGACTAAACCATAGCTCTGATACCAATAAAATGTAACACCCGAACCCGAAACCGTCACGAGTCGAACACGAGGTGTTAATGCACTTCAACCCACTTATTGAGAGTTTCCAGACAAGCTGCCAATCTGTGTACTAGTCGCTCCAAAATTCATAACTTGAGTTTTACAACTTGAAAATCAGTTTCGCAAATTTTCCATGAAACTAGACTCATATTTCCATCTACATATTTTTTCTAGAATTGTTGGTCAAGCCAATTGGTACAGTTTATTAGTTAAAGTCTCCCTGTTGCAGGGATCAACTACACTGACCTTTGAGCATTACGAATTGGATATCTCCCTGTACAGGGCTTCAATACTGATGTCGTTTGTTTCTATAGAAACTACACTCAGAGAGGAATCTACACATATATGGCATGACTCCTAATTATCTCTGGTTAATTTACAATGATTTTCCAAAGTCGGGACAGGGGATCCAGAAACCGTTCTGGCCCTGTTTCACAAGAACTTTAATATCTGTTAACTTATAACTCATATGACCATTTCGTTTCTTCTATATAAAAGTAGATTCATCAAGGTACATTTACATAATTTATTTACTATTTAATACCATTCCTACTATTTTAGTGATTTTTCAATCTCACGTTACTGCTGCTGCCAGCACCTGTCACTAAAGCAACTATGCTTATTTCATGATTTCCTTTGATCTAACTAGTGATTCATCATACATGTCACAAATCATGATCATGACTAGCCATACCAGAGGCTAATCATTATCCAACATCTCCCTACTACACTATTGCCATAACATGCATTTTAATACCAAAATAATCAACCATGGCATAAGGCATGGAAATCGAATTACCAAGACTTGTGACTTAACATTGGAGAACTAAATCCAACCGAGCATTTATGCCATTTTCGCATGGCTAAAAGTTTACATACCAAAGTTCAACAAAGCATATTAGCCTATACATGCCAAAATGTTCTCCTAAACCGACTACACAAAAAAGATACCAAAAGTTGATAGCCGTGTGATGACTCCAATGACGATCACGAAGCACGCAAAAAGGACGAGTCCGAGAAACCTAAAATGGCGACAAGCAAACACCGGTGAGTATATAACTCAGAAAGCCATAAGCATTATATTGCCGCTCAGTAATAATATACCATAAAAGAAAATAATTAAGGCGGATTAAAATCCTCCATCCACACCCCAAACGGTACTATAATTCTTTAGGCATTTCGGTTTGGTCACATACCAAGCCCTACTTGATATTTCATACATTACGCCATATGACATTGCATGCATTTATTTTCGAGCAATATCACCACATAGATCAAGACTTACCAAACCAAAATTCCAAATATAAATAAAATGTCCATTCCTCATGAGCTCAAGGTGTTTACTCGCATCGCTGTCCATGATTGACTTTAAGGTCGCGCACGTAGAACATGTACGCTTATTAGAGGATGTGCCATAAGCCCGCACACTTAGTGCTTAATAGTCGAACTCGCACACTTAGTGCTATATAATCAAACTTGCACACTTAGTGCTGTATAATTTGAACCCGCACACTTAGTGCCAATTTGTGATTATAAATGTTTACACCCGCACACTTAGTGCCGAACCGATCATTCAATACATCTCACCTCTTTTCTTTCAATTCAATATTTTTATCACCACATACATACATGTTTATATATATATTCTACCATTCCATTCAGCATCATTACTTAGACATTACGACCCTTTAAATTAGTACAAATAAGTGCTTAATGACTTACCTTATATCGGATGAAATGATTCCCAATCTACTACTCGATTATCTTCGCTTTGCCTTTGCTTGGTTCTCCTCTTTGATGTCTTGATCTAAAATGAATACATTTAGTAGTTTAATCTTCTTGCTGGATTTTTATGTGTATAACTTAATGGTTTTCACCCCATTTCACAACTATCTTTGTTCAAAATATCAAAATCTCAACCAACCTTTGTTTAATGCTTCAAGGCCGAATGCATGGTCACCATTAAGCTAATCTAGTCTCAAGTATTTTAATCCTAACATACAACATCATGAATCAACTCAACCTTATAAGCCAATATTACTCCTACAACCGATTGTAAGGAGTTAACAAAGAAAATATATTTTACAAACATATACACCCATATGGCCGATTTTACCAAATCAAATTTAACCTTACTTATCTCAAATTTTCATTTCATACTATCATCCCCATGACATAGCAAGGTATTGAATCATGGACTAATTAGAACTAAAACTAGCAACTAAGAACATGCATGAATCTCATGGCACCATATTAAACATACCTTAATCTAGCTACAAGGATGGCCAACCTATTCCAAACCAACCATGAGCAAGGACCCTTTCTTCTCCCTTGAGATTTTCGCCAAAAGGATGGAAAAAAGATGAACAAAGCTTTTTTTTTTTTCTTTTCTTTCTCACTTGCACGGCAATGGGGAGGGAGGAAAGCCTTCACACACACACTTTTTTTTTACTCATGCACCTTATTTTATTTATTTCAACATAAACCACTCACCCAACATGTTTCATGACATGTCTTGCCCATGCTTCCTTGTCATGGCCGACCACTAGCACTTGGGGGATTTTGACATGCAAGTCCTCCCTTTGACTACATGTATTATTAGGTCCTTATAGATTAGCCTATCATTTTTCAAAAGTGACATACAAGTCCTACTAACTGAATTCACATGCAATCGACTAAACCAAGCTTGAAATTTTTACACATTCGTAAATACATATTCTAGACAATAAATATTACGCTCAAACATTTCGGTGACTCGGTTTAGTGGTCCCAAACCACTTCCCGACTAGGGTCAATTTTGGGCTGTCACAAGAATCGGACTTTCTGCACGGGTGTTACAATTTTATTGGTATCAGAGCTACGGTTTAGTCGATTCTAGGACTACCGTAATGGGTTTGGGTCTAGCTATACATGCCATTTTATGTGATTATTTGATAGTGTGGTGATTTCGACGCTTGAATTTGTGTTTATTTATAGTAATGGATCCCGATCTCAACCGAAAGCGATAGGCGATGATGTGGAGAGTGTGGCGCCGCTCCCAAGACAAGGGACAAATGCATGACTCTCAACCTATTGCTAGCAATCAATGATGAGGCTAGGCAAGCTTTTATAGCGTGATGAATGATTGGTTCAACCAATACATTCGAACTAACACGGCTGTTCCACAACCTCCATTCCCGACTAATACAACCCCCGACCTACAATGCCTCCCAGAATCGACCAAATAAGGTCCAATAAGCCCCAGCTGATGTAATCCGAAAACATGGGGCTATGAATTTAAAGCTACGGATAGCGACGATGCGAGCAAGCTGAATTTTGGTTGGACAACACTATCCGCACTCGATGAGCTATCTTGTACACCGATGAATGCCTAAAGTGTACTATCTCCTTGCTACGTGATTTCGCTTACTATTGGTGGTGTACTCGACTTTCACAGCCCCGAGAGCAAGTAACTTGGGAGTTTTTCCAAACCGAGTTTCGGAAAAAGTATATCACCGAGATTTATGGATCAAAACGGAAGGAATTTCTTGAACTTAAACAAGGTTCCATGTCGGTTACCGACTATGAACGAAAATTTGTGAGACTTAGCCAGACGCTGAGAATGCATTTCTTCGTAAGTCGTGATGTGTAAACGCTCAAGATGGACCTGAATGATGATATAAAGTCAGTATGTTGGCATTTTGGAAATTGAGAGTTTGTGGCTCTTGTCGAGCGAAGGCAAAGCCGAGGAGCTCAAGATGGAGAAAAGAAAAGTGAAGTGGGAGCAAGGGAGTTTCAGAAGAGGTCTTCGGGAAGCCCTTCCCATACTATCAAAGAAATTTAGAGATGGCTTAGGCCGGTCTAGAGACACTTTGGGCTTTTCTAGACGAGATCGCGATCGACCTCCCGTGACCACACGAGTCACTTCGATCGCCGATGGTGGAAATGATCGTCGAGAGAGAACGGAGTGCCGATCGTGGCAAATGGCATTTCGAAGTTGTAGATTCCGTGACCGCCTCTGTTACAAGTGCGGATCAGTTGACCACTTCATTAAAGATTGCCCAAGGTTGTCTCGAATGAATGTAGATCGAGTGGGAAACCGGCGCTACCACCGCCGAGGTAGACCATCTAGAAATACGGGCAATGCTAGTGGTGGTCGAGAGGATCTAGAGATGCTACGACCAGATCCGAGGCTTAAGCTCCCGCTAGGGCTTATGCCATACGCCGACGTGAGGATGCTTCCTCGCCGATGTTATTACCGTACTTTCACTCTCTTTGATACTAATGTGATTGCTTTGATTGACCCTAGTTCTACTCATTCTTATATATGCGAAACCTTAGCATCCAAAGAAGACTTTACCTATTGAGTCTATCGAGTTCGTAATTCGGTGTCAAATCCCTTGGGTCGTTACGTGCTTGTCGACAAAGTGTGTAAGAAATGCCCCTAGTAATTCGAGGTTCCCTGCTTTTCCGGACACTTGATGCTTTTGCCGCTCGATGAATTTGATGTTATTCTTGGTTTGGATTGGTTGACCGTGCATGATGCGGTTGTGAATTGCAAAAGCAAGACTATTGAATTGAGGTGCGCAAATAACGAGATGATTCGAGTTGAGTCTACGGACTTGAAGGGGTTACCAGCTGTAATATCATCAATGTTGGCCCAGAAATATGTAAGAAAAGGGTGCGAAGCACACCTTGCGTATGTACTTGATGATAAGGAGTTAGAAATAAAACCAACTCTGCGTTTGGTTTGTGAATACCCGGATGTTTTTCTCAAGAATTACCGGGTTTGCCACTGCTTGGGAGATAGAGTTTGGTATTGAGCTTGTACTTGGGACCACACCGATTTCGATAGTCCGTGATCGTATGGCACCAACGAAATTAAAGGAGTTGAAAGCTCATTGCCGCTCAGTAATAATATACCCAAAAGAAAATAATTAAGGCGGATTAAAATCCTCCATCCACACCCCAAACAGATACAACCATGGTCGCCAATCTGAAATTCGATTCCTTGTTCTAACACACTCATCCCGCTTTGCAACCAACTCATCGCCGAATTTTCTCGAGCTTCACAATTTGACGATCAATAATGGTTTGGCTTTCAATTCAGCTACTAACACATTGCTCTGCAGAATGACAAGTTTACATTCATCGCTCGCAACGCAAATAGTGATTTACTTACTTAAGGCATCCGCAACCACATTAGCCTTTCCCGTGATAGTCAATGACCAACTCATAATCCTTTAACAGCTCGAGCCAACGCCTTTGTCGCAGATAAGTTTTTTGAGTCATCAAATATTTGAGACTTTTGTGATCCCATACACATGGCACTTCTCACCAAATAGGTAATGTCGCCATATCTTTAAGGCTAACGATGGCACCAATTCGAGATCATGGGTCGGATAATTTTTCTCATGTGGCTTTAATTGTCTCGACGATAGGCCACAACTCGCCTCTTCTTGCATCAATACGCAACCCAACCCAAGTAGGGATGCGCACTATAAATGACAAACTCTTGCCCGATTCGTTGCACTAGAATTGGGGCTTCAACAAATAAGCTTTCAGCTTGATCGAAACTTTTCTCGACATTTCGCCCATTCAACTTAACATCCTTTGGAGTAGCTTCGTCATTGGCGTGGCTATCGTCGAGAAACCTTTACAAATCGCTTGTAATAATCCAGAAGCCCAAAAGCTCCTAACTTCGGTAACATTCATTGGTGGTTTCAATCGACTATGGTCGAAATTTTGTTCGGGTCCACCGACACCGACGCGACATCACGCGGCCCCAAAAAGCTAACCTCTTTCAACCAAAATTCATTTATCGAGCTTATGATAATCGCTTATCTCGTAAGATTTGCAACACTAGCCTCAGTGTTCAAGATGTTCGCCATCTCTCGAATAGACCAAAATGTCATCGATAAATACAACTACGAACCGATCCAAGTATGGCCTCAAAATTCTATTCATTAAATCCATAAACACCGCAGGGCATTAGTGAGCCCAAACGGCATCACCAAGAATTCAGAGTGACCGCACTCGCTCTAAAAGCGTTTTGGGTATGTCCGATTCTCACCCTCAACCGATAGTACTCGACCTCAAATCTATCTTTGAAAACACCGAGGCTCCTTTAATTGATCAAACAAATCGTCAATTCGTGGTAACCGATATTTATTCTTTATCGTCACTTTATTGAGTTGACGATAGTCGATGCACAACCTCATGCTTCCGCCCTTCTTTTTCACAAACAATACCGGTGCGCCCATGGAGGAAAACTCGTCGAGCGAAACCCCTATCCGTCAATTCTTGCAATTGACCTTCAATTCCTTTAACTCAATGCCATACGACACGGAGCTATTGAGATCGGCGTAGTACCCGGACAACCGGCGTCAATTCCACTTCTCGAACCGTGGCAATCCCGTGAACTCCTCCGAAAAACATCCGAATACTCACAAACCATCGTACCGATTCGAGTTTTTTCCGTCTTTTACTTTCAAGCACATACGCAAGGTATGTTTCACACTTTTTCACATATCTCCGGCGGTCATAGAAGATATTATCGCCGGCACTTTTTAAATCAAGAGACTCGACTCCTACTACCTCATTATTTGCACTCCTCAAATCAATGGTTTCCATTTGCGTCCACCACCGATCATGTACTGGCCACCAATCCATACCAAGAATAACATCGAATTCATCAAATGGTAGCATCGATCGTCGAAAAACAGATTCTAATTATTAGGGGCATCTCTGCACACTTTATCAACGAAAGCACGATTGACCCAAAGGGTTTGACACTCAATTGAACTCACTAGACTCACGTAGAGTCTACTTCGATGCTAAAGTTTCACATACATATGAATGAGTAGAGGGTCAATCAATGCAATCACACTAGTATCAAAGAGAGTAAAAGTACCAGGATAACGTCAGGAGGATGCCTCTCGCGCGGATGGCATATGCTCTAGCAGGAGCACGAGTCTCAGATCGAACAGCCAGACAAGGCTCTTCCGATTACCACCCCTACCTCCTCAAATCCCTGGGTCTACCTCTAGTCAGTCGCCCACCGATCTTGCACCTTGCATCTTATTCTTCTCATCTAGCCTGCAGTAATCTTAATGAAGTGGTCCTTCAACCACATCCGTAACAGTCTTGCTAATGACTTACCCCAACATTCACCTAGGTGTCGCTCTTCCACATTGGGGGCATTCAAGTCTCTCTTGACGATTATTGCCCACACTAGCCACAAGTAGCTCTAGAGTCCGTCGATGGTCGGGTTTCTAATGGAAATTCCCGCATTGTCCTCGATTTATTAGTGTCCTCCCCGAACTTCTTTTACAATGAACGGAGCTTTACCCATCGATCTCTTACGATAGTCTTTAGCTTCAAATTCAGCTTCTTCTCCTTTCCAAGTTCTTCCGCTTTTGCCTGCTCGACCACCGCCACGAACTCCTTTATCTCCAAAATACCCACTAGTAGTTTTAAATCTTCATTCAATCCTTCTTCAAATCTTTTGCACATAGCAACCTCATCGCCACACACTCCCGAGCATACGATTAAGTCTTACGAACTCATGTTCAGATTCGTGTTCTCACTATACGGCCTTGCTTGAGTTCCAAGAATTTTACGCTTTTGATCGATGAACCGTTGACTAATATACTTTTTTCAAATTGCTTGAAAGAAATCCCAAGTAACTCGCTTGCTTTGGGACTATGGAGATCAAAGTCCTCCACCAATAGTAAGCTGAGTCTCGCAACAAGGATATAGCACACTTTAGACATTCATCCGTGTATGATACCATCAAACACCAATGGTGTTATCAAGCCGTAACTCTCGCCTTTCAAGATCATCGTTCATGGCCTTAAACTCCTCAACTTTCTAATCAAGTCTACAGGCTTACTCGGCCTCATAGGATCAGAATCGATGGCATTATGTGCCCTTGGGGTGGATTATTTAAATTCGGAATTGTTGGACAAATGGATTGGTTCGGGCGATTATGCTACCCACTCATTCATCATGGTAAAGAAGGCTTGTTTTGCCTCCTCACCTTGATTATTCGCAGATGATGAGTTCAACAAAGCGGCGCCTTGTGCAGGAGCAGCCGCTACACTTTCAACGCCATCCGCCAAGGTTCTCTCTACACCGATCCATTTACTAATCAAAACAAAAATTTTAACCGCGTAAGTCATCACACATTTAAACATTAACATTAAGGCATGTATAGCTAGACTCATACGCGCTATGGTAGTCCTAGAACCGACTAAACCATAGCTCTGATACTAATAAAATGTAACACCAACCCGAAACTGCCGAGTCGAACACGAGGTGTTAACTGCACTTCAACCCACTTATTGAGAGTTTCCAGACAAGCTGCCAATCTGTGTACTAGTCGCTCCAAAATTCATAACTTGAGTTTTACAACTCGAAAATCAGTTTCTGCAAATTTTCCATGAAACTAGACTCATATTTCCATCTACATATTTTTTTCTAGAATTTTTGGTCAAGCCAATTGGTACAGTTTATTAGTTAAAGTCTCCCCTGTTGCAGGGATCCACTACACTGACCTTTGAGCATTACGAATTGGATATCTCCCTGTACAGGGCTTCAATACTGATGTCGTTTGTTTCTATAGAAACTACACTCAGAGAGGAATCTACACATATATGGCATGACTCCTAATTATCTCTGGTTAATTTACAATGATTTTCCAAAGTCGGGACAGGGGATCCAGAAACCGTTCTGGCCCTGTTTCACAAGAACTTTAATATCTGTTAACTTATAACTCATATGACCATTTCGTTTCTTCTATATAAAAGTAGATTCATCAAGGTACATTTACATAATTTATTTACTATTTAATACCATTCCTACTATTTTTAGTGATTTTTCAATCTCACGTTACTACTGCTGCCAGCACCTGTCACTAAAGCAACTATGCTTATTTCATGATTTCCCTTTGATCTAACTAGTGATTCATCATACATGTCACAAATCATGATCATGACTAGCCATACCAGAGGCTAATCATTATCCAACATCTCCCTACTACACTATTGCCATAACATGCATTTTAATACCAAAATAATCAACCATGGCATAAGGCATGGAAATCGAATTACCAAGACTTGTGACTTAACATTGGAGAACTAAATCCAACCGAAAGCATTTATGCCATTTTCGCATGGCTAAAAGTTTACATACCAAAGTTCAACAAAGCATATTAGCCTATACATGCCAAAATGTTCTCCTAAACCGACTACACAAAAAGATTCCAAAAGTTGATAGCCTGTGATGACTCCAATGACGATCACGAGCACGCAAAAAGGACGAGTCCGAGAAACCTAAAATGGCGCATAAGCAAACACCGTGAGTATATAACTCAGAAGCCATAAGCATTATATTGCCGTCAGTAATATACCATAAAAGAAAATAATTAAGGCGGATTAAAATCCTCCATCCACACCCCAAACGGTACTATAATTCTTAGGCATTTCGGTTTGGTCACATACCAAGCCCTACTTGATATTTCATACATTACGCCATATGACATTGCATGCATTTATTTTCGAGCAATATCACCACATAGATCAAGACTTACCAAACCAAAATTCCAAATATAAATAAAATGTCCATTCCTCATGAGCTCAAGGTGTTTACTCGCATCGCTGTCCATGATTGACTTTGTAAGGCCACGCACGTGAGAACATGTACGCTTATTAGAGGATGTGCCATAAGCCCGCATAACTTAGTGCTTAATAGTTCAACTCGCACACTTAGTGCTATATAATCAAACTTGCACACTTAGTGCTGTATAATTTGAACCCGCACACTTAGTGCCAATTTGTGATTATAAATGTTTACACCGCACACTTAGTGCCGAACCGATCATTCAATACATCTCACCTCTTTTCTTTCAATTCAATATTTTTATCACCACATACATGCATGTTTATATATATATTCTACCATTCCATTCAGCATCATTACTTAGACATTACGACCCTTTAAATTAGTACAAATAAGTGCTTAATGACTTACCTTATATCGGATGAAATGATTCCCAATCTACTACTCGATTATCTTCGCTTTGCCTTTGCTTGGTTCTCCCTCTTTGATGTCTTGATCTAAAATGAATACATTTAGTAGTTTAATCTTCTTGCTGGATTTTTATGTGTATAACTTAATGGTTTTCACCCCATTTCACAACTATCTTTGTTCAAAATATCAAAATCTCAACCAACCTTTGTTTAATGCTTCAAGGTCAATGCATGGTCACCATTAAGCTAATCTAGTCTCAAGTATTTTAATCCTAACATACAACATCATGAATCAACTCAACCTTATAAGCCAATATTACTCCTACAACCGATTGTAAGGAGTTAACAAAGAAAATATATTTTACAAACATATACACCCATATGGCCGATTTTACCAAATCAAATTTAACCTTACTTATCTCAAATTTTCATTTCATACTATCATCCCCATGACATAGCAAGGTTTTGAATCATGGACTAATTAGAACTAAAACTAGCAACTAAGAACATGCATGAATCTCATGGCACCATATTAAACATACCTTAATCTAGCTACAAGGATAGCCAACCTATTCCAAACCAACCATGAGCAAGGACCCCTTCTTCTCCCTTGAGATTTTCTACCAAAAGGATAGAAAAAAGATGAACAAAGCTTTTTTTTTTTTTTTCTTTCTCACTTGCACGGCAATGGGGGGAGGAGGGAAAGCCTTCACACACACACTTTTTTTTTTACTCATGCACCTTATTTTATTTATTTCAACATAAACCACTCACCCAACATGTTTCATGACATGTCTTGCCCATGCTTCCTTGTCATGGCCGCCACTAGCACTTGGGGGATTTTGACATGCAAGTCCTCCCTTTTGACTACATGTATTATTAGGTCCTTATAGATTAGCCTATCATTTTTCAAAAGTGACATACAAGTCCTACTAATCAATTCACACGCAATCGACTAAACCAAGCTTGAAATTTTACACATTTGTAAATACATATTCTAGACAATAAATATTACGCTCAAACATTTTGACTCGCTTAGTGGTCCCGAAACCACTTCCCACTAGGGTCAATTTTGGGCCGCACAACTCTCCACTTAAGGAATTTTTGTCCCCAAATCTTACCTGTAAACAGTTTGGGTAACGCTCTTCATAGAATTCCGGTTCCCAAGTAGCTTCTTCCATCCCGTGTTTGAGCCATAACACTTTACTAACTAACCCTTTTGTTTCGCAACTCCTTCACTTCACGAAGCTAGGATATGAATCGTTCTTCTTCATAACTCATATCGGCTTGAATTTCAATCTCGGAGGGTTTATTACATGTGAAGGATCGGATCGCAGAACGTCAAGCATCAAACATGGAAAACGCTAGGATCCTTTCGAGTTCAGGGGTAAAGCAACCTATACGCCATCGGGCCGACTCGCTCGAGATCTCATGGCCTAATGAATTTGACAATTTGCCCTTACGGCCAAATCAGTATCTTTTTCCAGGTGATACCTTAAGAAACACTTTGTCTCCCACCGATACTCAATATCTCTTTCTTTAAATACAGACGACTTCCGATAATTCAAGCAACCTTCAAACTTTTCACGATTACTCGAACTTTTGCTCAAAGATTCTAATCAAATCCACCTTAAAATTTTGCTTTCACCGAGCCTGTACCAAACAATGGTGTACGGCATTTATTTAATTATAGAAAGCCTCGAAGGCGCCATCTTAATGCTTGACTGAAAACTATTGTTGTAAGTGAATTCAATCAAGGGTAAATACTGCCCCATGAACCATTAAACTCGAGGATGCAACATCTCAACATATCCTCAAGTATCCGAATTATCCGCCGGATTGACCATCATTGGGGATGAAAAAGGCTAAAATGCACTTGGTACCCAAAGCTTCTTGCAATTTCTTCCAAAATCGTGAGGTGAATCTTGATCTCGTCCATTAATAATAGAAATCCAGACTCGTAATCTCACAACTGAGAAACATACAATTCAGCTAGCTTATCCAATGAAAATCCAGACGACGGGATAAAATGAGCCGACTTAGTCAATCTATCAACGACGACCCAAATTGCATCTTTCTTGCTTGCCGACAAGCCGGATACAAAATCCATCGTGACTCGCTCCCATTTCCATTCAGTATCATGATTGGTCAAGCAAACCCGTGGCACTTGATGTTCCGCTTTACTTATCGACATACTAAGCACTTCAAACAAGGTTGGAAATGTCTCGCTTCATACCATGCCACCAAAACCGGTGTTTCGTGTTGTACATTTTCGACTCCCGTGGATTGACATTCGACCATCGGAGCCTCGCTCAAAATCATCGAAACAAGTTCTCAATTCCTTGAATACATAATCGACCCTTGAACGCCAAGCAATCATGGTCGCAATCTGAAATTCGATTCCTTGTTCGAACACACTCATCCTGCTTTGCAACCAACTCATCGTCGACTTCTCGAGCTTCACGAATTTGACGATCAATAATGGTTTGGCTTTCAATTCAGCTACTAACACATTGCGGGCAGAATGCATAAGTTTACATTCATCGCTCGAATGCAAATAGTGATTTACGACTTAAGGCATCCGCAACCACATTAGCCTTTCCCGTGATAGTCAATGACCAACTCATAATCCTCTTAATGTTTCGAGCCAACGCTCTTTGTCGCAGATTTAAGTCTCTTTGAGTCATCAAATATTTGAGACTTTTGTGATCCGAATACATGGCACTTCTCACCAAATAGGTAATGTCGCCATATCTTTAAGGCGTAATACGATGGCACCAATTCGAGATCATGGGTCGGATAATTTTTCTCATGTGGCTTTAATTGTCTCGACGATAGGCCACAACTCGCCTTTCTTGATCAATACGCAACCCAACCCAAGTAGGGATGCGCCACTATAAATGACAAACTCTTGCCCGATTCGTTGCACTAGAATTGGGGCTTCACCAAATAAGCTTTCAGTTGATCAAACTTTCTCGATTTCTCCTCATTCATTCAACTTAACATCCTTTGGAGTAGTCCACATTGGCGGCTATCGTCGAGAAACCTTTACAAATCGTTTGAATAACGCAAGCCCCAAAAGCTCCTAACTTCGTGAATATTCATTGGTGGTTTCCAATCGACTATGGTCAAATTTTGTTCGGTCCACCCCGACACCCGACGCGACATCACGGCCCCAAAAGCTAACCTCTTTCAACCAAAATTCACATTTATCAACTTTATGATAACTCGCTATCTCGAAGATTTGCAACACTAGCCTCTGTGTGTTCAAAGATGTTCGCCATCTCTAATAGACCAAAATGTCATCGATAAATACAACTACGAACCCATCCAAGTATGGCTCGAAAATTCTATTCATTAAATCCATAAACACCATAGGGCATTAGTGAGCCCAAACTAAGATCACCAAGAATTCAGAGTGACCGTGACTCGCTCTAAAAGCGGTTTTGGTATGTCCGATTCTGACCTCAACCGATAGTACCCGACCTCAAATCTATCTTTGAAAACACCGAGGCTCCCTTTAATTGATCAAACAAATTGTCAATTCGTGGCAACCGATATTTATTCTTTATCGTCACTTTATTGAGTTGACGATAGTCGATGCACAACCTCATGCTTCCGCCCTTCTTTTTCACAAACAATACCGCGCCTCTATGGAGAAAAACTCTCGAGCGAAACCCCTATCCGCAATTCTGCAATTGACCTTCAATTTTTAACTCCAGTATGCCATACGACACGGAGCTATTGAGATCGGGCGAGTACCCGCACAACTTCGATGTCAATTCCACTTCTAACCGGCAATCCCAAGAATCCTCGAAAACATCCGAATACTCACAAACCACCGTACCGATTCAGTTTTTTTCCGCCTTTCTTTACTTTCAAGCACATACGCAAGGTATGTTTCACACCTTTTTCACATATCTCCGAAGGTCATAGAAGATATTATCGCGGCACTTTTTAAATCAAGAGACTCGACTCTGGACTAACCTCATTATTTGCACTCCTCAAATCAATGGTTTTCCTTTGCATCCACCATCGCATCATGTACGGCCACCAATCCATACCAAGAATAACATCAATTCATCAAATGGTAGAAGCATCGATCGCCGTAAAAATGATTCTCAATTATTAGCATCTCTTGCACACTTTATCAACGAGTACGATGACCCAAAGGGTTTGACATTCAAGCACGAACTCGAGACTCAACAGTAGAGTCTTATTGGATGCTAAAGTTTCACATACATATGAATGAGTAGAGCCGGTCAATCAATGCAATCACACTAGTATCAAAGAGAGTAAAAGTACCAAAGGATAACGTCAGGAGGATGCCTCCTCTCGTGGCGGATGGCATATGCTCTAGCAGAGCATCGAGTCTTGATCGAACAGACGATTGGCTCCTCTCCACACTTCACCCCTACCTCCTCAAACTTTGGTTCACTAGTCATTCCCTCGATCTTGCACCTTGCATCTTATTCTTCTCATCTAGCCTGCAATTCTAATGAAGTGGTCCTTCAACCACATCCGTGAATAGTCTTGCTAATGACTTACCCCAACATTCACCTAGGTGTCGCCTTCCACATTGGGGGCATTCAAGTCTCTTGATGATTATTGCCCACACTAGCCATCCGGTAGCTCGAGTCCGCCGATGGTCGCTCTAATGGAAATTCCGCAATGCCCTCGATTTATTAGTGTCCTCCCGAACATCTTTACAAATGAGAACTGAGTTTACCCATCGATCTCTTACGATAGTCTTTAGCTTCAAATTCAGCCTTCTTTCTTCTCCTTTCCAAGTTCTTCCGCTTATGTGCCTGCTCGACCAGCGCCACTTAACTCCTTTATCTCCAAAATACCCACTAGTAGTTTTAAATCTTCATTCAATCCTTCTTCAAATCTTTTGCACATAGCAACCTCATCGGCACACACTCGAAAGCATACGACTAAGTCTTATTTAACTCATGTTCAGATTCAGTATCGCATACGGCCTTGCTTGAGTTCCAAGAATTTTACGCTTTTGATCGATGAACCGTTAACTAATATACTTCTTTCAAATTCGCTTTTGAAAGAAATCCAAGTAACTCGCTTGCTTGGGACTATGGAGATCAAAGTCCTCCACCAATAGTAAGTCGAGTCTCAAGAACAAGGATATAGCACACTTTAGACATTCATCGAGTGCATGATACTCATCAAACACCGAATGGTGTTATTGCCGAAACTCTTTCGGCATCATCAAGAATTATGGCCTTAAACTCCTCAGCCCCGCTCTAATCAAGTCTACAGTGGCTTACTCGCCTCATAGGATCAAGAATCGATGGCATTACAGCCCTTGGGGTGGATTATTTAAATTGAATTGTTGGACAATGGATTGGTTCAAGCGATGCGCTACCCACTCATTCATCATGGTAAAGAAGGCTTGTTTTGCCTCACCTTGATTATTCGCAGATGACTGAGGTTCAACAAAAGGCCCCAGCAGAGCAGCCGCTACACTTTCAACGCCATCCGCCAAGGTTCTCTACACCGATCCATTTACTAATCAAAACAAAAATTTTAACCGTCAAGTCATCACACATTTAAACATTAACATTAAGGCATGTATAGTTAGACTATACGCCGCTTATGGTAGTCCTAGAACCGACTAAACCATAGCTCTGATATTAATAAAATGTAACACCCTAACCCGAAACCGTGCCGAGTCGAACACGAGGTGTTAATGCATTTCAACCCACTTATTGAGAGTTTCCAGACAAGCTGCCAATCTGTGTACTAGTCGCCCAAAATTCATAACTTGAGTTTTACAACTTGAAAATCAGTTTCGCAAATTTTCCATGAAACTAGACTCATATTTCCATCTACATATTTTTTTCTAGAATTGTTGGTCAAGCCAATTGGTACAGTTTATTAGTTAAAGTCTCCTGTTGCAGGGATCAACTACACTGACCTTTGAGCATTACGAATTGATATCTCCCTGTACAGGGCTTCAATACTGATGTCGTTTGTTTCTATAGAAACTACACTCAGAGAGGAATCTACACATATATGGCATGACTCCTAATTATCTCTGGTTAATTTACAATGATTTTCCAAAGTCGGGACAGGGGATCCAGAAACCGTTCTGGCCCTGTTTCACAAGAACTTTAATATCTGTTAACTTATAACTCATATGACCATTTCTGTTTCTTCTATATAAAAGTAGATTCATCAAGGTACATTTACATAATTTATTTACTATTTAATACCATTCCTACTATTTTTAGTGATTTTTCAATCTCACGTTACTGCTGCCAGCACCTGTCACTAAAGCAACTATGCTTATTTCATGATTTTTGATCTAACTAGTGATTCATCATACATGTCACAAATCATGATCATGACTAGCCATACCAGAGGCTAATCATTATCCAACATCTCCCTACTACACTATTGCCATAACATGCATTTTAATACCAAAATAATCAACCATGGCATAAGGCATGGAAATCAATTACCAAGACTTGTGACTTAACATTGGAGAACTAAATCCAACCGAGCATTTATGCCATTTTCGCATGGCTAAAAGTTTACATACCAAAGTTCAACAAAGCATATTAGCCTATACATGCCAAAATGTTCTCCTAAACCACTACACAAAAAAGATACCAAAAGTTGATAGCCGTGTGATGACTCCAATGACGCATCACGAAAGCACGCAAAAAGGACGAGTCCAGAAACCTAAAATGGCGACAAGCAAACACCGGTGAGTATATAACTGAAAGCCATAAGCATTATATTGCCGCTCAGTAATAATATACCATAAAAGAAAATAATTAAGGCGGATTAAAATCCTCCATCCACACCCCAAACGTACTATAATTCTTTAGGCATTTTGCTTTTACATACCAAGCCCTACTTGATATTTCATACATTACGCCATATGACATTGCATGCATTTATTTTCGAGCAATATCACCACATAGATCAAGACTTACCAAACCAAAATTCCAAATATAAATAAAATGTCCATTCCTCATGAGCTCAAGGTGTTTACTCGCATCATGTCCATGATTGACTTGAAGGTCGCGACGAGAACATGTACGCTTATTAGAGGATGTGCCATAAGCCCGCACACTTAGTGCTTAATAGTCAACTCGCACACTTAGTGCTATATAATCAAACTTGCACACTTAGTGTGCTGTATAATTTGAACCCGCACACTTAGTGCCAATTTGTGATTATAAATGTTTACACCTCGCACACTTAGTGCCGAACCGATCATTCAATACATCTCACCTCTTTTCTTTCAATTCAATATTTTTATCACCACATACATACATGTTTATATATATATTCTACCATTCCATTCAGCATCATTACTTAGACATTACGATCCTTTAAATTAGTACAAATAAGTGCTTAATGACTTACCTTATATCGATGAAATGATTCCCAATCTACTACTCGATTATCTTCGCTTGTTTTTGCTTGGTTCTCCTCTTGATGTCTTGATCTAAAATGAATACATTTAGTAGTTTAATCTTCTTGCTGGATTTTTATGTGTATAACTTAATGGTTTTCACCCCATTTCACAACTATCTTTGTTCAAAATATCAAAATCTCAACCAACCTTTGTTTAATGCTTCAAGGCCAATGCATGGTCACCATTAAGCTAATCTAGTCTCAAGTATTTTAATCCTAACATACAACATCATGAATCAACTCAACCTTATAGCCAATATTACTCCTACAACCGATTGTAAGGAGTTAACAAAGAAAATATATTTTTACAAACATATATACACCCATATGGCCGATTTTACCAAATCAAATTTAACCTTACTTATCTCAAATTTTCATTTCATACTATCATCCCCATGACATAGCAAGGTATTGAATCATGGACTAATTAGAACTAAAACTAGCAACTAAGAACATGCATGAATCTCATGGCACCATATTAAACATACCTTAATCTAGCTACAAGGATGGCCAACCTATTCCAAACCAACCATGAGCAAGGACCCCTTTTCTCCCTTGAGATTTTGCCAAAAAGGATGGAAAAAAGATGAACAAAGCTTTTTTTTTTTTTTTTTTTTCTTTCTCACTTGCACTGCAATGGGGAGGGAGGGAAAGCCTTCACACACTTTTTTTTTTTTACTCATGCACCTTATTTTATTTATTTCAACATAAACCACTCACCCAACATGTTTCATGACATGTCTTGCCCATGCTTCCTTGTCATGGCTAACCACTAGCACTTGGGGGATTTTGACATGCAAGTCCTCCTTGACTACATGTATTATTAGGTCCTTATAGATTAGCCTATCATTTTTCAAAAGTGACATACAAGTCCTACTAACTCAATTCACATGCAATCGACTAAACCAAGCTTGAAATTTTTACACATTCGTAAATACATATTCTAGACAATAAATATTACGCTCAAACATTTTGACTCTGCATTTAGTGGTCCCTAAACCACTTCCCGACTAGGGTCAATTTTAATACACCAAGAATCTTAATTTCGCACGGTGTTACAATTTTATTGGTATCGAGCTACGGTTTAGTCGATTCTAGGACTACCGAATGGGTTTGGGTCTAGCTATACATGCCATTTTATGTGATTATTTGATAGTGTGGTGATTTCGACGCTTTGAATTTGTGTTTATTTATAGTAATGGATCCCGATCTCAACCGAAAGAGAGCTGATGATGTGGAGAGTGGCGCTCGCCCCCAAGACAAGGGACGTCACGCGACTCTCAACCTATTGCTAGTAATCAATGATGAGGCTAGGCAAGCTTTATAGCGTGATGAATGATTGGTTCAACCAATACATTCGAACCAACACGGCTGTTCCACAACCTCCATTCCCGACTAATACAACCTCGCGACTCTACAATGCTCCCAGAATCGACCAAATGGTCCAATAAGCCCTCAGCTGATGTAATCCGAAAACATGGGCTACTCAATTTAAAGCTACGATAGCTTACGATGCCGAAGCAAGCTGAATTTTGTTGACAACACTATCCTGCACTGATGAGCTATCTTGTACAACCGGATGAATGCCTAAAGTGTACTATCTCCTTACGCGGATTCTCGCTTACTATTGGTGGTGTACTCACTCACAGCCCCGAGAGCAAGTAATCTCTGGGAGTTTTTCCAAACCGAAGCCAAAAAGTATATCACGAGATTTATGGATCAAAACGAAGGAATTTCTTGAACTTAAACAAGGTTCCATGTCTACATCGACTATGAACGAAAATTTGTGAGACTTAGCCAGACGCAGGAGAATGCATTTCTTCGTAAGCCGTGATAAACGCTCAAGATGGATCAATGATGATATAAAGTCAGAGTTGGCATTTTGGAAATTCGAGTTTGTGGCTCTTGTCGAGCGAAGGCAAAGCCGAGGAGCTCAAGATGGAGAAAAGAAAAGTCAAGTGGGAGCAAGGGAGTTTCAGAAGAGGTCTTCGGGAAGCCTTCCACAAATATCAAAGAAATTTAGAGATGGCTTAGGCGGTCCAGAGACACTTTGGGCTTTAGACGAGATCGCGACGACCTCCCCCGGACCACACGAGTCACTTCGATCGCCTGGTGGAAATGATCGCCGAGAGAATCTGAGTGCCAAGATCGTGGCAAATGGCATTCTCGAAGTTGTAGATTCCGTGACCGCTTCCTCATATAAGTGCGGATCACTGACCACTTCATTAAAGATTGCCCAAGGTTGTCTGAATAATGTAGATCAGAGTGGAAACCCGGCGCTACCATCGCCGAGGTAGACCATCTAGAAATATCGCAATGCGTGGTGGTCGAGAGGATCTAGAGATGCTACGACCAGATCCGAGGCTTAAGCTCCGCTAGGGCTTATGCCATACGCCAAGACGTAGGATGCTTCTCGCCGATGTCTATTCGATCACTTTTTCCTTTCCTTTATCCAACTTTGATCCTCTAAGCTCTTGAGCTAAATCAAACAATTTGCTTCCCAATCAAACACAATCACATGACATCCATATATATTTTAGAACCATTCTTAACATACTACTCATTTACAAAACAAAACACTCATATCACATTTATAAAACTACAAGCGAATATACCTATACTTACCTCACTTAAACATCAACCCTCAATTCATGTACATTCTCAAATAGCGTAATCCTTACTTGAACTATTAGCCAACTTTATCAAATGAACAATTTTACTTAAAGTGCCATATATATATATATCTACATAAGTTCTTAGATACCATGTTTCCAACAATTATTTCCTAGCTTAGTAGCCGAACCAATATTCAATAACAAACTCCTCTTTGATCAAATATATATTCGGCAAGGACATGATAATTTATACTACATCAATTTTAAGCACATAAATTACTCAAACATGACCAAATTCACATTCGGTCTTGGCACATAATAAGGTAGCCGATTCTTTACCCTTAGCACCCAATGCTTGTGACAGCCCAAAATTGACCCTAGTCGGAAGGTGGTCTCGGGACCACAAAATCGAGGCATAAAAATAATTAAAAATTTATTTTGATGCCTATAATATGTGTGTGCTCATGTATGACATTTTATGATGATTGATTTAGTGTTATAAGGGTGAATTCCACAAGAAAGGACTTAGTAATGAACTTTGAAAGTATGATAGGAAATGTGTGATGACTAATTAAAGCATGCATGCAAAATAATGGACTTGCATGTCAAATTCCCCTTTATAGGTGGTGGCGGCCATGACAAGGAGGATGGGCTAAACATGTCATGAAACATGTTTTCTTGGTGCATTAGGGTGAAATAATAAACAAAGGTGTATGGGTGATAAAAAATGAAAAAAAAAGTGTGTGAGTGTGGTAATCCCCCCATTGCCGTGAGTTGTAGAGAAGGAAAGAAAAAATTTTGTTCATCCTTTCTTTGAGCCAAAACTAAGGAAGAAGGAGGATTTTTGCTTCATGCTTGGTTTGGAAGAGATCTAGAAGGAGATTTGGCTAATTTTGCATCAAGATTAAGGTATGTATGAGGTTGTGTTAGGAGTTTCATGCATGTTTTGGTTGCTAACTTGATGTGCATGTTAGCCATGGCTCAAATCTTTGTTAAGCCATGGAAATGGTATTTGGCCAAAGTTGTTATGGTGATAAAGCCATTGCATGCTAAGTGTGAAGCTTGATGATGATGCATGCAATGATGGATTGTCTACTCTTGAGTAAGATTTTGAGCTTTCTTTTGTTTTATCATGATTGAAGTTGAAAAGGAGCATGATTGTCATATTCGCCATGATGCATTCATGAGCATGGTTCATGCTTCTTGCATGTTAGTTAAAATTTGTGTTTTGGATGGCTATGGACACCTTGAAATTGGCCATGCTCATATATGTATATATATGTTTGCACATGATGTTTTGGTTATGAAGGAAGTGATGAATAAGTTTGTTTAAAGAAGAAGATGTTGAAGAATAATTGTGAAATTGTAAGCACATTATACCTAGCACACATATGAGTGCTTGATGCTATATTGTAAGTTTTGAGCTACAATATGCAAAGCATTAACTAGTAAAATGCATGCTGTTTTGTGTGGTATTAAGTGGATAATTGGCCTCAACATGGACAAGTATATTCGCCTTGGGTAGCCTATTGAAGGCCTTAGCTTTTCCTTGATGCTCGAATAAATTGTATTGAATTGCTTGATGTAGTATAAAATGTGCATGACCATTGTGTATTCAAGCTAAAGGGTGGCCATATGACCATTTAAATTCCTTGTCATATTCGCCATAAGCTAGCACAATAAGGTTTTGATAAATTGAATTTGTTTGAATTAGCTCAAGAGCTAAGAGGGCCACAATTGGACAAGGGAAGGAAAAAGTAATCGAATAGTGTAAAAGCCGTTCGACAACATCCGAGGTAAGTCCTCAAGAAGTGACCTTACTTGAATTATGTGGAATGAAATATGGATGTATTGATTATTGATTTATGTGTGTATGAGTATTGAATGATACCGGGCTAAGTCCCAAGGCGATTATGTTAGTGATTATAATTGTGTTTGAGCCTTAGTAACGAAAATAAATATGTATGTCCAATGATTATTGATGTATGTGTGCATGAGAAATTGAATGATATCGGGCTAAGCCCGAAGACAATTATGCTGGAAATTATAACGGGTTAAGACCGAAGGCAATTGTGCTAGTGGCTACATCCGGGCTAAGACCAAGGCATTCGTATGCGAGTCATTTTATCCGGGCTAAGACCGAAGGCATTTGTGCAAATCGTGATATCCGGGTTAAGTCCGTAGGCCTTGGTGCGGGTTACCATAACCGGGTAATGTCCCAAGACGATTGATCGAGTAGCGACATTCGGTTAAACTCCAAGGTATGTGATTTGAAAATTATAAGCTTGCTGGAAAATTTCAGCTAATGCACTTGTGAAATTTTCCAATGACAAGGTAAGTGCGGTGTGTGCTTTGCTGCGGCGCTAGGAGTAGGCGTGTGAATATCCGTTCCTATGATGGAGCGAGTTATCGGCCTTCATGAAGCCGTTATTTGTGTATGAACATAAGAGTTGGGATGGTGAAGTAAGTATGATTATGTGAATGTGCATTAATGAAATGATGCATTTAACTATGTGAATGTATTGCTGTAATTAGAGTTGATTATATTCCTTGAGACTTACTAAGCATAAAAATGCTTACTCACCGCTTTGGCTCTCGGTTTTCTAGATTTCGCTCGATAGCAATCGGATTCGGGATCGTTGAAGTCGAAGTCATCCACACTATCAAGCCCCCATTTTGGTATAAATTCTTGGTTGAACTTGAAATGGCATGTATAGGACTACCCTTGTTGGTTTAAATATGTTATGATGTATATGTATGCGGCCACTTGAAAATGGCTCGTAATAGTGAAGTATCAACTTAAACTATTTGCGGTTTGTATATATATATATGGTGTCATGATGTGACTATGAATTGGAAATGGGAATGTTGGTCACATGATCAGCCATTGGCATGGTTAAAATGATCATATGTGGACCTATGTAAGGCAAGACTAGTTGGTTCATGGAGACTACAAAATAGGTGAGACCTACCTTAAAACAGATGCTGCCAGCTGCAGTAATGTGAATGTGAAAAATCACCAAAATTTGTAGGAATGGTATTAAATAGTGAATCAGCTATGTAAATGAACATTGATGAGTCTATTTTCATATGGAAGAAACGAAATGGTCATAGGAGTTACATGTTAAGAGATATTAAAGCTATTGTGAGACAGGGCCAGAACGGTTTCTGGGTTCCCTGTCGCAACTTTAAAATTTACTATAAATTATCCAGAAATAATTAGGAGACATACCTTATACGTACAGATTCCATTTTGAGTCTAGTTTCATTAGAAACAAACGGCACCAGCATTAAAGCCCTGTACAGAGAGATATTCAAGTTATACCGCGCGAAGGTCAGAGCAGTCGATCCCTGTAACATGGATGACTTTAACTAATAAACTGTACCAATTGGCCCGTCCAAAAATTCTAGAAATAAATCCATGGATGGATATATGAGTCTAAATTCAGGGAAAATTTACAAAACCAGTTTCTGAGTTTTGAAACTCGAGATATGATTTTTAAGGCGACAGTGACGCAGTTTTTCCAGCCTGATTGGAAATGTCCAATGGATGGGCAAAACAAGTGAACTTGGCTTGCTAACCCCTCGTGTCCGACACCGGCGATGGTCTCGGGTTCGGGGTGTTACAATTTTATTGGTATCAGAGCCACGGTTTAGTCGATTCTAGGACTACCGTGAGGTGTTTGGGGTCTAGCTATACATGCCATTAAATGATGAATCGATAGTGTGGTGATTTACGACAATTTGACTTTGAGTTTGTTTATAGCAATGGATCCGATCCCAACCGAGCAATAGCTGATGATGTGGAGAGTGTGGCGCTGCTCCCGCACAAGGGACAGCGCCCGCGGACTCTCAACCTATGGCCAACAATCCGAATGATGAGGCTAGGCAAGCCTTTTATAGTGTGATGAGCGAATGGTTTAATCAATACATTCGAACTAACACTACGTCCCACAACCTCCATTCCGACAAATGCAACCCCGCACCTACAATACTTCCAGAATCGACCAAATAAGGTCAAGTAAGCCCCAATCGATAGGATTCAAAACATGGGGCCATGAATTTAAAGCTACGGATGATGATGATGCGAACGAGCTGAATTTTGGTTGGGCAACACTATCCGGTGCTCGATGAGCTATCTTGTACACCGATGAGTGCTTAAAGTGTACCATCTCCTTGCTACGTGATTCCACCTACTATTGGTGGAGTACTCGACTTCGTGGTACCTAGAGAGCAAGTGACTTGGAAATTCTTTCAAACCGAGTTAGAAAAAAGTATATCGATCGAGATTCATCGACCAAAAGCGGAGGAATTTCTTGATCTTAAGCAAGGTTCTATGTCCGCTATTCGACTACGAACGAAAGTTTGTGAGGCTTAGCCGTCTGCGAGAATGCATTTCGTCCGAAGCTATTATGTGTAAGCGCTTGAGGATGGGCTGAATGATGATATAAGGATGTTTGTTGGCATTCTCGAGATATCGAGAGTTCGTAGTACTTGTTGAGCGAGCTTGTAAAGTCGAAGAGCTTAGAAAGGAGAAACAAAAGCTGATGTGGGAGGCTGGAGAATTCGAAAGAGGTCCTCGGAAAGTCTCTTCAACAAGCATCGAAGAGATTTCGAGATGATCGAGCCGGTCTAGAGGCGTTTGGGCTTTTCTAGACGAGGACGCGATCGACCCCTGTGACCACACGAGTCACTTCGATCGCCGATGGTGGAAATGATCGCCGAGAGAGGCGGAGTGTCCACATTGTGGCAAATGGCATTCGGGAGCTGTTGGTTTCGTGATCGCTCCGCTATAAGTGTGGATCGGCCGACCACTTTATGAAGGATTGCCCGAGGATGCTTGAGCAGAATGTGAGTCGAGTGGAAACTCGGGTGCTACCCTTTGCTCGAGGTAGGCCACCTAGAAATATGGGCAATGTCGATGGCGGTCGAGAGGATCTAGAGATGCTACCATCGGATCCGAGGCTCGTGCTCTGCGAGGACTTATGCCATCGCGCACGTGAGGATCTTGCCTCTCCGGATGTCATTACTGGTACTTTCACTCTTTTCAATACAAATGTGATTGCTTTGATTGACCCCGGTTCTACTCATTCATATATATGTGAAACCTTAGCATCCAAAGAAGACTTTGCCTATTGAGTCTCTTGAGTTTGTAATTCGGTGTCAAACCCTTGGGTCATTACGTGCTTGTTAACAAAGTGTGCAAGAAAAGTCCCCTAGTGTTCCAAGGTTCTTGTTTTCGGCGGACTTAATGCTTTTGTCGTTCGATGAGTTCGATGTTATTCTTGGTTTGGATTGGTTGACCATGCACGATGCGGTTGTAAATTGCAAGAGCAAGACTATCGATTTGAGGTTGTGAATAATGAAATAATTCGGGTTGAGTCCACGGACTTAAAGGGGTTGCCACCGTAATATCTCCGATGTTGGCCCGAAATATGTAAGAAAAGGGTGTGAAGCGTACCTTGCGTCGTGCTTTCGATGACAAGGAATCGGAGAAGAAACCGAATCTGTGCCCGTGGTTTGTGAATACCCGGATGTTTTCCCCGAAGAATTGCCGGGTTTACCACCTGTTCGGGAAATAGAATTTGGCATCGAATTGGTACCTGGTACCACTCCAATTTCGATAGCTCCGTATCGTATGGCACCAACGGAATTAAAAGAGTTGAAAGCTCAGTTGCAAGAATTGGTGGATAGAGGTTTTGCTGCTTGAGAGTTTTTCGCCTTAGGGTCTTGCCGGTGTTGTTCGTGAAGAAGAAGGATGGAACCATGCATTGTGCATCGACTATCGTCAGCTTAATAAAGCGACGATAAAGAACAAATATCCGTTGCCACGTATTGATGACTTGTTCGATCAACTGAAGGGAGCCTCGGTGTTCTCGAAAATAGATTTGAGATCGGGCTACTATCAATTGCGAATCCGAGATTGGACGTGCCAAAGGCGCCTTGAGCGAGATATGGTCACTATGAGTTCCTAGTGATGCCGTTTGGGCTCACTAATGCCCTCGCGGTATTTATGGATTTAATGAATCGGATCTTTAGACCATATTTGGATCGATTCGTAGTTGTGTTCATTGATGACATCTTGGTCTATTCAAGAAATGAGACCGAACATCTTTGAACACTGCGGTTAGTCTTTGCAAATTTTACGGGACAAGCAATTATATGCTAAGTTCACAAGTGTGAGTTACGGTTAAGAGAAGTTACCTTCTTGGGTCATGTGGTATCTGACGGGTATTCGAGTCGGCCGAATAAAATTTCAGCCATACTTAATTGGAAGCCTCAGAAATATTCCGAGGTTGAGACTTTTTGGGGCTTGCTTAGGTTATTACCAACGATTTGTAAAGGCTTCTCAACGATAGCCACGCCGATGACGGCTACTCCAAAAGGACGTTAAGTTCGAATGGGAGAAATGCCAAAAAGTTTCGATCAATGAAAACTTATTTGGTGAAGCCCCAATTCTAGTGCAACCCGAGTCAAGCAAAGAGTTTGTCATCTATAGCGACGCCTCTCTACTTGGGTTAGGTTGCGTATTAATGCAAGAAGGTCGAGTTGTGGCCTATGCGTCGATGTAATTAAAGCCACATGAGAAAAATTATCCGACTCATGATCTCGAATTGGCGCCATCGTATTCGCCTTAAAGATTTGGCGACATTACTTATTTGGTGAAAGGTGCCATGTATACTCGGATCACAAAAGTCTCAAATATTTGATGACCCAAAGAGACTTAAATCTGCGACAAAGACGTTGGCTCGGTGTTAAAGGATTATGAGTGATCATTGACTATCACCGGGAAAGGCGAATGTGGTTGCGGATGCCTTGAGTCGTAAATCGTTATTCACTTTACTGCGATGAGCGTGCACTTATGCATTTGATCCGATAGTGTGTTAGTGGCTGAATTGAAAGCCAAACCATTATTGACACACCAAATTCGAGAAGCTCGAGAAAGTCGACGACGAGTTGGTTGCAAAACGGGCTGCATGTGTTCGAACAAGGACTCGGAGTTTCAAATCGGCGATGACGATTGTTTGAGGTTCAAGAGTCGTCTGTGTGTCCCAAAGAATTGAACTCATTTCGATAATTCGAATGAAGCCCATTGTAGCCGAATGGCAATCCACCAGGGAGTCTGAAGATGTACAATGATTTGAAACGTCGGTTTTGGTGGCATGGTATGAAGCGAGACATCTCCGACTTTGTTTGAGATGTTTAATATGTCAACAAGTGAAAGCGGAACATCGGTGCCTTGAGATTACTTGACCAATCACGATACCCGAGTGGAAATGGGATCGAGTCACAATGGACTTTGTATCCGGACCGCCATTGTCGCAAGTAAGAAGGATGCGGTTTGGGTCGTGGTAGATCGATTGACTAAGTCGGCCCACTTTGTCCCAGACGCGTCGGATTTTCAATGGACAAATTAGAGGAATTGTACGTTTCTCAGATTGTGAGATTACACGGGTGCCTATTTCTATCGTGTCGGATAGAGATCCGAGATTTACCTCGCGATTTTGGAAAAAGTTGCAAGACACTTTGGGTACCAAGTTGCATTTCAGACCGCCTTTCACCCCCAAACCGATGGTCAATCCGGCGGATAATTCAGATACTTGAGGATATGTTAAGATGTTGCGTCCTCGAGTTTAGTGGTTCATGGGAGCGGTATTTTCCGTTGATTGAATTCGCCACAACAACAACTTTCAATCAAGTATTAAGATGGCACCCTACGAGGCCTTATGCGGTCGTAAATGCCGTGACGCCATTGTTTTGGTGAGCTCGGTGAAAGCAAGATTTTCGGGTGGATTTGATTAGGGATGCTGAGCAGAAAGTGAAAGTAATCCGTGAAAGTCTAAAGATAGCCTCCGATCGTCAGAAGTCGTACGCGGATCTGAAGCGCAAGGATATCGAGTATCGGTGGGTGATAAAGTGTTTCTCAAGGTATCGCCTTGGAAAAAGATACTCGAGATTCGGCCGTAAGGGCAAGTTGAGCCGAGGTTCGTTGGGCCATATGAGATATCCGGCGAGTCGATCCGGTGGCATATCGTTTGATTTTGCCCCGAACTCGAAAAGGTTTACGATGTCTTTCACGTTTCGATGCTTGACGCTATAGATCCGATCCATCGCACGTGATTAGTCCATCGAAATTGAAATTCAAGCTAATATGAGTTATGAGGAAGAACCGATTCATATCCTATCACGAGAAGTGAAAGAGTTGCGAAACAAGCGGGTTCCGCTAGTAAAAGTGTTATGGCTCAAGCACGGGATAGAAGAAGCTACTTGGGAGACCGAGAACTCTATGAAAGAGCGATATCCAAACCTATATACGGTAAGATTTTCGGGACGAAAATTTCTTAAGTGGGGAGAGTTGTGATGCCCAAAATTGACCCTAGTCGGAAGGTGGTCTCGGGACCACAAAACCGAGGCATAAAAATAATTAAAATTTATTTTGATGCCTATAATATGTGTGTGCTCATGTATGACATTTTATGATGATTGATTTAGTGTTATAAGGGTGAATTCCACAAGAAAGGACTTAGTAATGAACTTTGAAAGTATGATAGGAAATGTGTGATGACTAATTAAAGCATGCATGCAAAATAATGGACTTGCATGTCAAATTCCCCCTTTATAGGTGGTGGCGGCCATGACAAGGAGGATGGGCTAAACATGTCATGAAACATGTTTTCTTGGTGCATTAGGGTGAAATAATAAACAAAGGTGTATGGGTGATAAAAAAATGAAAAAAAAAAGTGTGTGAGTGTGGTAATCCCCCCCCATTGCCGTGAGTTGTAGAGAAGGAAAGAAAAAATTTTGTTCATCCTTTCTTTGAGCCAAAACTAAGGAAGAAGGAGGATTTTTGCTTCATGCTTGGTTTGGAAGAGATCTAGAAGGAGATTTGGCTAAGTTTGCATCAAGATTAAGGTATGTATGAGGTTGTGTTAGGAGTTTCATGCATGTTTTGGTTGCTAACTTGATGTGCATGTTAGCCATGGCTCAAATCTTTGTTAAGCCATGGAAATGATATTTGGCCAAAGTTGTTATGGTGATAAAGCCATTGCATGCTAAGTGTGAAGCTTGATGATGATGCATGCAATGATGGATTGTCTACTCTTGAGTAAGATTTTGAGCTTTCTTTTGTTTTATCATGATTGAAGTTGAAAAGGAGCATGATTGTCATATTCGCCATGATGCATTCATGAGCATGGTTCATGCTTCTTGCATGTTAGTTAAAATTTGTCTTTTGGATGGCTATGGACACCTTGAAATTCGCCATGCTCATATATGTATATATATGTTTGCACATGATGTTTTGGTTATGAAGGAAGTGATGAATAAGTTTGTTTAAAGAAGAAGATGTTGAAGAATAATTGTGAAATTGTAAGCACATTCTACCTAGCACACATATGAGTGCTTGATGCTATATTGTAAGTTTTGAGCTACAATATGCAAAGCATTAACTAGTAAAATGCATGCTGTTTTTGTGTGGTATTAAGTGGATAATTGGCCTCAACATGGACAAGTATATTCGCCTTGGGTAGCCTATTGAAGGCCTTAGCTTTTCCTTGATGCTCGAATAAATTGTATTGAATTGCTTGATGTAGTATAAAATGTGCATGACCATTGTGTATTCAAGCTAAAGGGTGGCCATATGACCATTTAAATTCCTTGTCATATTCGCCATAAGCTAGCACAATGAGGTTTTGATAAATTGAATTTGTTTGAATTAGCTCAAGAGCTAAGAGGGCCACAATTGGACAAGGGAAGGAAAAAGTAATCGAATAGTTTGTAAAAGCCGTTCGACAACATCCGAGGTAAGTCCTCAAGAAGTGACCTTACTTGAATTATGTGGAATGAAATATGGATGTATTGATTATTGATTTATGTGTGTATGAGTATTGAATGATACCGGGCTAAGTCCGAAGGCGATTATGTTAGTGATTATAATTGTGTTTGAGCCTTAGTAACGAAAATAAATATGTATGTCCAATGATTATTGATGTATGTGTGCATGAGAAATTGAATGATATCCGGGCTAAGCCTCGAAGACAATTATGCTGGAAATTATAACCGGGTTAAGACCCGAAGGCAATTGTGCTAGTGGCTACATCCGGGCTAAGACCCGAAGGCATTCGTGCGAGTCATTCTATCCGGGCTAAGACCCGAAGGCATTTGTGCAAATCGTGATATCCGGGTTAAGTCCCGTAGGCCTTGGTGCGGGTTACCATAACGGGCTATGTCCGAAGACGATTGATCGAGTAGCGACATCGGTTAAACTCGAAGGTATGTGATTTGAAAATTATAAGCTTGCTGGAAAATTTCAGCTAATGCACTTGTGAAATTTTCCAATGACAAGGTAAGTGCGGTGTGTGCTTTGGCGCTAGGAGTAAGCGTGTGAATATCCGCTCCTATGATGGAACGAGTTATCGGCCTTAATGAAGCCGTTATTTGTGTATGAACATAAGAGTTGGGATGGTGAAGTAAGTATGATTATGTGAATGTGCATTAATGAAATGATGCATTTAACTATGTGAATGTATTGCTGTAATTAGAGTTGATTATATTCCTTGAGACTTACTAAGCATAAAAATGCTTACTCACCGCTTTGGCTCTCAGTTTTCTAGATTTCGCTCGATAGCAATCGGATTCGGGATCGTTGAAGTCGAAGTCATCCACACTATCAAGCCCCCATTTTGGTATAAATTATTGGTTGAACTTGAAATGGCATGTATAGGACTACCCCTTGTTGGTTTAAATATGTTATGATGTATATGTGTACGGCCACGCGAAAATGGCTCGTAATAGTGAAGTATCAACTTAAACTATTTGCGGTTTGTATATATATATATGGTGTCATGATGTGACTATGAATTGGAAATGGGAATGTTGGTCACATGATCAGCCATTGGCATGGTTAAAATGATCATATGTGGAGCTATGTAAGGCAAGACTAGTTGGTTCATGGAGACTACAAAATAGGTGAGACCTACCTTAAAAACAGATGCTGCCAGCTGCAGTAACGTGAATGTGAAAAATCACCAAAATTTGTAGGAATGGTATTAAATAGTGAATCAGATATGTAAATGAACATTGATGAGTCTATTTTCATATGGAAGAAACGAAATGGTCATAGGAGTTACATGTTAAGAGATATTAAAGCTATTGTGAGACAGGGCCAGAACGGTTTCTGGGTTCCCTGTTACAACTTTAAAAATTTACTATAAATTATCCAGAAAGAATTAGGAGACATACCTTATATGTACAGATTCCATTTTGAGTCTAGTTTCATTAGAAACAAATGGCACCAGCATTAAAGCCCTGTACAGAGAGATATTCAAGTTATACCGCGCGAAGGTCAGAGCAGTCGATCCCTGTAACATGGATGACTTTAACTAATAAACTGTACCAATTGGCCCGTCCAAAAATTCTAGAAATAAATCCATGGATGAATATATGAGTCTAAATTCAGGGAAAATTTACTAAACCAGTTTCTGAGTTTTGAAACTCGAGATATGATTTTTAAGGCGACAGTGACGCAGTTTTTCCAGCCTGACTGGAAATGTCCAATGGATGGGCAAAACAAGTGAACTTGGCTTGCTAACCCCTCGTGTCCGACACCGGCGATGGTCTCGGGTTCGGGGTGTTACAATGCTCACATATGATTATTTGTATAGTTCAAACACTCATCTACCATCGTTCATCTAAATTTAACACGAAACAACAACCATATATCTCTTTCATTTTCTACCATGGCCGAATGCTCTAGCTACCACACCGTCTCAAATTTTGCCATGGGTTAAGCAAAGAACTTAATGACTAACTCAAAAATGCTAAAAAGAAAATCCAAGAATCATCAATCCACCATCACATGTATCATTACAAAGCTTCATACTTAGCATGCTAATGACATCAACACAGATCCACCTTAGCCGAAACTTAACTCATACAAAACCTATCTTCAAACCATAAAATAGGTAGAATTTAACTAATCATCCAAATGGTGCATAAGTTTTTTTTTCAAGAATGGCATTGAACTTACCTTCCTCTTGCTATCCACCTTGGCCGAATTTCTTCCCTAAAGATTTTTCTACCTCCTCTTTCTCTAGTCACGGCAATGGGGGAGTAAGGGTGAGACAACTTTGGTTTCTCCTCCCACTCACCTCATGTTTTATCATTCTTAATTCACTATTTTATTTTCTAAACTAATAATGCTAATAGAAAATTCATATTATCATTAATGACCCATCCATGCCCGCCACTACTCATTATAATTGGAAATTTGACATGCAAACCCATCATTCTTATAACATGCATTAATTGATCCTTATAGATTAACTTTGTCACATTTAAAAGTGTCACACATAAGTCCTATTAGCTGAATTCACATGCAATCGACTAAATCGAAGCTTAAAACTTTCACACATTCATATTCACACATTTTAGACAATAAATATCATATTCAAATACTTCGGTGATTCGGTTTAGCGATCCCGAAATCGCTTTCCGACTAGGGCCAATTTAAGGCTGTCACATGTAGGACATCGTAAGGGATCTCAGTAGCAATCATCGCGAAACAGGTGTGTATCGAACACCCTTGTGACAGCCCTAAAGTGACCCTAGTCGGAAAGCGGTTTGGGACCGCTAAACCGAAAGTCACCAAATTATTTGAATATAATGATTATTGTCTAAAATATGTGAATATGAATGTGAAAGTTTTAAGCTTCGATTAATCAATTGCATGTGAATTTAGCTAATAGGACTTATGTGTGACACTTTGAAATGTGATAGGTCGATCTATAAGGATCTATTAGTGCATGAGATCAAAGGTGGACTTGCATGTCAATTTCCCTTAATTAGTAAGTGGCCGGCCATGACAAGGAGGTGGACAAAATGTTATGGGCAAAACATGTCATAAACATGTTATGTTAATGCTTATGTTAGGAATAATAAAATAAAGAACATGGGCAATAAAATATTAGTGTTAGTAAGAGGAGAAACAAAAAAAAAAATGTGTGTGGTTGCCCCCTTCATTGCCGTGAATTGAAAGAAAGAAAAAAGAGCTTCATTCTTTGGTTCTTCTTGGCCGAATTGAAGAAAGGAAGAAGAGAGGTTTCGGTCACCTTGAGCTTAAGGGGAGGTTAGTATGTTGTGTTAGATTCTTAAATTTTAAACTTGTGTCTAGTGAATTAGCTAATTTCTTACACAACCCATGGCAAAAATTTTGAAATCTTGGTGATGGCTTGAGCATTCGGTTTTAGTTATTAAAGGATGAGATTGGGTTATAATCTTTATGTTTTATGAAGAATTGTTGAAGAGAAGGGTTTAAGTAGTCAAATTATAAATTTAAATGCTCATGAGTACAATGGCCAAACATAGATTTGTCTAAAGAATTGAACAAATGCCGTGTGAGTGATTGAAATGAATGAGTTGGAGGTTGGATCATGTTAAGATTTGGCCTTGTACATAAACATTAAGAGTTTGATGTTTTTGTGATTTTTGGAAGGTAAATAAGGTTATACACAAGATGAATACTAAGATTTTGGTTGACTTGTTTTTAGTGAGGTTCAGCCAAGGACCTTATGTGCAAGTTTATTCGGTTTAAGTAGAGTAAACGTGACGGGTAGATATGGAGTAATGTGTATATTCGTTCGGCTGCTAAGCAAGGAAATAATTGTTGTTAACATAGTATCTATGCACTTATGAATATATATATATGTGGTATTTTAAGTATAATTGTTCATTGATAAGGTTGGTTAATAGTTCAAGTAAGGATTATTATATTTGATATGTACACAAATTGAGGCAATAGTTTCGGCAATTAGCTTAAGACATACGGGTAATATCATATGTCCGATCATAGTTAAACATTCGATAATTGTGATTCTTTGGCTACAATGTTTGAATATCGCCATGGGGAGGATATATGATCGGTTGCCTAATATTAGTTGAAATGAATCTAAATAAATAGATATTTGTATATAGTAAAGTTGGATAAGTAATTTAATAAATTTATTTGTTTATTAAGCTCAAGAACTTAGAGGATCAAAGTTGGATAAGGGAAAGGAAAAAGTGATCGAATAGCCGCCGAAATCGTTCGACCACATCCGAGGTAAGTTTTCGAGTAATGAAACTTAGATTATGATTCGATTAGATTATGT
This sequence comes from Gossypium arboreum, assembly GCF_025698485.1. Classification (NCBI taxonomy): domain Eukaryota; kingdom Viridiplantae; phylum Streptophyta; class Magnoliopsida; order Malvales; family Malvaceae; genus Gossypium; species Gossypium arboreum. The sequence continues at coordinate 20,220,199 of NC_069078.1, read as the reverse complement.
TATAAGCAAATCAAAATCATGCCCTTTGTATGTAGCTTTTGAGCTGAAAATGATAATGCTTGATAAGTGACTTGTGTTTGAATTCTAGTTACGAAAATGAAATATTGATGTGTCATGATTTATTGATATGTGCATGGATATTCAGAATGATAACCGGGCTAAGCCCGAAGGCATTTGTGCGAGTTACTATAACCGGGCCAAGTCCCGAAGGCAATTGTGCGAGTTATTATAACTGGGCTAAGTCCCAAAGGCAATTGTGCGAGTTACTATAACCGGGCTAAGTCCCGAAGGCATTTGAGCGAGTACCTATATCCGGCTAAATCCCGAAGGTACTTGGTTTGGGAATGAGCGATCTTGCTGCAATAATTTCAATTAATACGCTCGTAAAATCCCAACGATAAGGTACGTTTCGTATATGCATTGGAGTAGTGATTTCGTTTAAATATTATCCGCTCAGTCGATTAGTGAGCTTTCGGGCCTTTGGTTAAGTTGATCGCTTATGTATGAATATAAGGGTTGGAAATGTGAAGTAGGACTGATTTTTGAGAATATGTGTATATGAAATTATCCGTTTAGTTATATGAATGCTATACTTCAGTTGTGCCTAATTTTATTGCTCAAAACTTACTAAGCATTAAATGCTTACTCCGTTATTTGAATCTCTGTTTTATAGATTTTGGTTCATCAGTTATCGGACTCGGGATTGTCGAAGTCAAAGTCGTCCACACTATCAAAGCCCTTTCGGTACACTTTTGGTTGAACTCTGAAAATGGCATGTATAGGACTACCCTTTTTGTTGTTGGTCATGTACCCTTTGGTTTTGTATAAATTTGGATAGCCATGCGAAAATGGCTTATATACACTTTGAGCATAGCATTATAATTGTCTTGTATGTTGTTCATTGAGAGGTATGGAAATGTTTGGTAACGATTAGCCATTGGGAATGGTTAATTATGGTTATTTTGATGCTATGTATGACAAACTCTAGTTGATTCATGGAAAACCATGAAATAGGTAAGGTTTACCTTAAAAGCAGATCTTGACAGCAGACGAAGTGGTGTGGATTTGAAAAATCACTAAAAATAGTAAAAATGGAATTAAATAGTGAATAAATTATGTAATTGAACCTTGATGAATCTATTTTCATAGGGAAGTAATGAAACGATCATATGAACAATATTTTATGAGATTTTAAAGTTTTCGTGAAACAGGGCCAGAGCGATTTCTGGATTCCCTTTTCGGACTTTGGAAATTCATTATAAATTAACCGGAGATAGTTAGAAGTCATGCCATATATGTATAGATTCCTTTTCGAGTCTAGTTTCTTTAGAAACAAACGGCATAAGTATTGAAGCCCTGTACAGGGAGATATATAAGTCGTAATACATGAAGGTCGAGTAGTGAACCTGAAGCAGGGGAGACTTTAACTAATAAAGCTGTACTAATTGGCCCAACCAAAATTCTAGAAAAATTTTTAGATGGATATATGAGTCTAGTTTCAGGGAAAATTCATAAAATTTATTTTCGAGTTTTGGAACTCAAGATATGATTTTTAAGGTGATAGTGACGTAGTTAGCCAGCTAGTCTGGAAATTTTAAAATGGATTTGTAAAAATAAGGAATTAAGTCTGTTAACCCCTCGTGTCCGACTCGACAGCGGTCTAAAGTGCACGGGTGTTATAATTTTATTTGTATCAGAGCTATGGTTTAGTCGATTCTAGGGCTACCGTAATACGTTTGGGTCTAACTATACATGCCATTTTGTGATTATTTGATAGTGTGGTGATTTCGACATTTGCAAATGTGTTTATTTATAGTAATGGATCCGATCCCGATCGGCGGTAGGTGATGATCTTGAGAGTGTAGCGCTGCTCCGTACAAGGGATAGCGCCGCGGACTCTCAACCTATTGCTAGCAATCCGAATGATGAGGCTAGGCAAGCTTTTTATAGCGTGATGAATGATTGGTTTAACCAATACATTCGAACTAATCTGATTGTTCCACAACCTCCATTCCCGACTAATACCACCCAAGACCTACAATACCTCCGTGGCCCGAACAAATAAGGTCAAATAATCCCCAATTGATGAATCCAAAAACACGGGCTCTTGAATTTAAAGCTCTTGACAATGATGATGCCGAGCAATTTGAATTTTGGTCGGACAACACTATTCGGTACTCGATGAGCTATCTTGCACACCGATGAGTGCCTAAAGTGTACTATCTCCTTGCTACGTGATTACGCCTACTATTGGTGGAATCGTTGATTCTGTTGTGCCGAGAGCAAGTAACTTGGGAGTTTTTCCAAACCGAGTTTGAAAGAAGTATATCGATCGAGATTCATTGACCAAAAGCGAAGGAATTTCTTGAACTTAAACAAGGTTCCATGTCGATTCACGGACTATGAGCGAAAGTTTGTAAGGCTTAGCCGATGCGCTCGAGAATGCATTTCTTGAAGCCGTAATGTGTAAGCGTTTCTAGGATGGGTGAATGATGACATAAAAGCGTATGTTGGCATTTTGTAAATCAGAGAATTTGTGGTACTTGTCGAGCGAGCTTGCAAAGCCGAGGAGCTCGATATGGAGAAAAGAAAAGCTAATATGGGAGCAAAGGAGTTTAAGTAAGAGGTCTTGGGAGGCCCTTTCAACGATCATCGAAGAAATTTAGAGATGATTTGGGCGATCTAGAGACACTTCGAGTTTTCTAGATGAGATCGTGATCGACCCCTATGAGTGCACGAGTCACTTGATGCGCCGATGTTAGAAATGATCGTCAAGGCGAGCGAGTGTCGATATTGTGGTAAATGGCATTCGGGAGTTGTAGATTCCATGACCGCTCTGTTACAAGTGCGGATCAGTTGACCACTTTATTAAAGATTGCCGAGGTTATGCGAGCAGAATGTAAATCAGTGGGAAACCTAGTGCTACTATTGCTCGGGGTAGACCATCTAGGAATACGGGCAATGCTAGTGGTGGTCAGAGAGGATCTAGAGATGCTACAACCAGATCTGAGGCTCGTGCTCCTGCTAGAGCTTATGCTATTCGCGCACGCGAGGATGCTTCTTCGCCAGATGTTATTACCGGTACTTTTACTCTCTTTGATACTAATGTGATTGCTTTGATTGACCCTGGTTCTACTCATTCTTATATATGTGAAACCTTAGCATCGGTAAGACTCTACTGTTGAGTCTCTCGAGTTTATAATTCGGTGTCAAATCCTTTGGGTCGAATTCGTGCTTGTCGACAAAGTGTGTATGAAATGTCCCTTAGAAATCAGAGGTTCTGTTTTTCGGCCGATTTGATGCTTTTACCGTTCGACGAATTTGATGTTATCCTCGGTATGGATTGGTTGACCGTACACAATCCAATTGTAAATTGCAAAAGAAAAACCATCGAGCTGAGGTGTGTAAATAACGAGATAATCCGAGTTGAGTCTACTGACTTGAATAGGTTGCCAGCTGTAATATCATCAATGTTGGCTCAGAAATATGTAAGAAAGGGGTGCGAAGCATACCTTGCGTATGTACTTGTGACAGCCCAAAATTGACCCTAGTCGGGATGTGGTTTCGGGACCACAAAATCGAGGCATAAAAATAATTTAAAATTTATTTTGATGCCTATGATATGTGTTAATTTGTGTGTGGCATTTTTGATGATTCGATTTAGTGTTATAAAGGTGAATTTCACTAGAAAGGACCTAGTAGTAAACTTTGAAAGTATGATGGGGAAATGTGTGATGACTAGTTAATCATGCATGCAAAAATAAGGGATTTGCATGTCAAATTTCCCCAAAAGGAAGCTTAGTGGCCGGCCATGACAAGGGTTATGGGCAAAGAAAACATGTTGAAACATGTTTTGTTAATGGATGATGAGGGAAATGATTTAATAATTAAGTTGTGGGAAGAGAAGAGAAAAAAAATGTGTGTGAGTGTGGCATTCCCCCCCATTGCCGTGTATGTGAAAGAAAAACAAGAAAAAAATTTGTTCATCCTTGTTCTTTCCTTCTTGGCGAAAATACTAAGGGAGAAGATAGGAGTTTTGCTTCATGCTTGGCTTGGAAGAGAACTAGAAGGAGATTTGGTCCTACTTGCATCAAGATTAAGGTATGTTTGAGGTTGTGTCATGAAATTCATGCTTGTTTTGGTTGCTAACTTGATGTGCATGTTAGCCATGGTTCAAATCCTTGTTATGCCATGAAAATGGTGTTTGGCCAAGGTTGATATTGTGTTAAAGCCATTGCATGCTAAATGTGAAGCTTGTTGATGATGCATGTAATGAAGGATTGACTACTCTTGAAATTTCTTTTTAGTATTCTTGAGTAGGACATTGAATTCTTTGTTTAACCATGACCAAAAACAAAAGTAAAAGGAGCATGGTGTGAGGTATTGACCATGGTGCATTCATGAGCATGATTTATGCTTGTTACTTGATTGGTAAAATTTGTGTTTGGATGGGTATGAACCCTTGAGATTGACCTTGCACCTATATGTGTGTATATGTTTGCACATGATGTTTTGGTTATGAAGTGAGTGATAAAATGTTTGTTTAAAGAAGAAAATGTTGAAGAATGGTTGTGAAATTGCAAGTACATTCGGCCTAGTACACATATGATGTGAAAATCTTGGAATTTATTGTTGATTTGGTGCAAGAATGACTAAGTATAATCGGCCATATGAGTGCTTGATGCTATATTATAAGTATTGAGCTACAATATGTAAAGCATTAGCTAGTAAAATGTGTGCCATTCATGTGTGGTGTTAAACATGTAATTGGCCTCAACATCAACATGCATAATCGGCCATGAATGAGTGCCTAAGAGGTTGTGTTGTTCGCCATGAGTAAGCATGTTGAAGGCTTTGTGTGTTGAGTCGATTCATGAATTCGTACTTATGTGATTTTAATGTCTAGTGAATATATGTGGGCTAAGTGCCTTGAGTTCCTCTTTTGATACTCAAATGATTGAATCAATTTATTTGCTAAATTAAGCTCAAGAGCAAAGGGGGACCAAATCCGATAAAGGGAAGGAAAAAGTAGTCGAATTGTAATATCCTGATTTTGGGCCTAGTCAGAATAGTGGTTTCGTGACCACAAAATCCGAGATATAAATAATTATTTTATGATTATTTTAAGGTCTATGATATGATTGCATGATTGTGTGAAAATTTCGTGAAGAAATTTTATGCATAAAGTGCTTAATTTGAAATTTGGGACTAAATTGAATAAATTGCAAAACTTGTGTTCTAGAAGTATTTTGCATAAAATTGAATTAGATTATTAATTAGAGGTCCTTAAAGAGTAATTTTACCAATTTCTAAGTCTATGGACAAAAATTAGACATGGATGGAATTTTTGGAAAGTTTAGTAGTAAGGCCATTTTGGTCATTTAGGGGTAAAATGAATTAAAATACAAAATTAAAAGCCAATTTTGCTCATCTTCAACCCCATGGCCGAATATAGCAAGGAGAAACCATGGCTAGGGTTTTCAAGCTTCCAAGCTCGATTGTAAGTTCGTTCTAGCCTCGTTTTTAATGATTTTTACGTTTTTGGAGTCCGGTAGCTCGATTTAGCTTATGCTAACAATAATTTAACCTAGGGTTTATATTTGGAAAAATACCCATAGGTGAAATTTGTGTATTTTAGTGTTTTATGATAGAATATGAGGTTTTAAATTATGTTAGACAACTTGTGCTACTCGGTTTTAAGTGAAAAGCGAGCAAAAGGGCTTAATCGGTAAAAATACCTAATAGTCATAAGTACATGTTAGAGTGAGAATTTGATGTTGCCATAGAAGGAAAAATTATCAGCATGTCATAAAACATAAGAAAATAGGCTGAATTTTAATTTACGAGCTTTGGGG